>NC_043710.1:50237688-50286247 GCF_006229205.1 Suricata suricatta
GGGCAGGGCTGGCGGACGGGCGCTGGCAGCGAGGGTAGAGCCGCGGGCCGCTCCGAGTGGCCGCAATCTGGGCCTTGGCCCTCCCATCCTGCTCCGCCGCGGTGAGTGCGACGGGCGGCCCCCAGGGGTGCGTTTGTGTCCCTGTTTGCTCGGGTCCGTGTCCAGGTCCGAGCCGCGGTGTGTCTGTCCGAGTGTCTGTGGGTGGGGGCACAGATGCTTTTCAAAAGCTGTGCCTGTCTCTATCCACGTGAGGCGTGTCAGTGTCCGTGAGAGCAGTGGGGGGATTCTTCGGGCTGTGGCTGCTCACGTGAGGTCCATGTTTGAGGGGGGAGGCGCGGGTGGATGGGTGATGGTTGCTTGGAGGAGCGCGGGGTTTGGGAGCTTGTATATGTTGGCGGAGGGTGTCGAACGCTGCGGCCGAGGGTGGCGGTGGTGTGGCGGGTGGGGTTGCTGAATGGAACTCTGGAATCTTGTGGCCCAGCTTGTCTGAACGGTTCCTTTCTCCCTGGGTGCAGACACTTCCACCCCTCGCTTCCCCCACCATCCTCCTCAGCCACCCAGAAGCCCACCAGCCAGGGTGGAGGACACTCTTTCCTCCTCCAGTGCTGCTCCCTTGACAGGAAGCCTCATCCGGAGGCTGCTTGTTGTAGGAAAGGACCCCTCCGGTTCCCTTTCTGCCTGGGCCCTGCCTAGAGGACCCCAGGCCCCTCCCTGGTTCCAGCCTCCTCCCTTCTGGACTTGGCTTCAGATCCTGGGCTGCAAACCTGCAGGGACAGATGGTTGCAGGTTGGAGGGGCAGGCTGCACCCCAGAGAGGTCGGTCTGACTGAAGGCAGGTCCTGGGCTTGTTCCTGATGTGGGGGTCTCTGATGTAGACAGCATACACCCAGGACTAACCCCAGGAGGAAGATGAAATCTTGGAGGTTGGAGTCGGTGCAGGGGTCTTTTTTACAGGTCTCTGCCTGTTTATCCAGCTCCCCAGTGCCCATTCATCCCCTAAGTAGGGCTCTGATTTGCTGCAGAATTGGAATCAGAGCTGCAGGCCTGACAGATGCCCTGCCTCTCTTGGCTTACATGCCTCCAGTGACAGAGCACTTACTACCTTATGCTGTGGGAAAGCTTATGTATGTTAAGCAGAGGTCTTTTTCCTTAGAACTTTGTTCTCTTGTCTTCTTATTGCCTATGCTTCTGTGTCTCTGTCTGATGAGAGGGAACTGCAGTGATTTAAACATGGCTCTCCTGTCACCAACACATACTGAGCACCCTCTGTGTGCCAGGTGCTGCCTCAGCCACTTAGGGGACAATGGCATTCTTGCTGAGAGAAGAGCTTGAGCAAAGGCCCAGGGTTGTGGTAGTATAGCCTGTGTTCAGAAAAACAACAAAACCATATGGCTAGAGAAAGGGTACCCAGAGGGAGTGTCATGGGTGCCCTAAACTTAGCAAATGTTTATTCTGGAAGGGCAGTGGAAACAGCTGCACACCTAGCCTTACCGTGGAAAGCAGCAATCAAATCCTCAAGGTGGTACAAGATGAGATTTAATCATGGCACATATTACAGTCTGTAGGGACCTTTGGCTGGAAAGAGAACCATGGGAATTGCAGATATGGAGAACAAAAAGACCCCCCCCATCCCAATTTACAAGTAAGGGGCTGGAGTACAAACTTGTCCAGCATCTTACCTTGCATTAGTGAGATTAGTGACAGAGTCAAGACTGGCTCCTAAATCTGCTGACCTTTTAACTTTGACACATTTTAGAAGCAGAATCAAGGATATAGTCATAGCTGGTATCTGAAAGTTGAAAGAACAGGAAGAACTTAGAAGATTCCTAGGGTTCTGGCTGCTGGGGCCAGGTGGATGATGGTACCTTTTGTTGAGATAAGAAAGACCAGCAAGAAGAGTAGGTTAGGGGGGAAATCAGTTTTAGACTAATCTCTATGCATCATCCATGTAGAGATGTTCAAGATACGGCTGGGTATAATGGGTTGACGTGCGAGAAAGTTTTCTGCAGAGGAGATAAGGCTTTGAGAGTCAAGTGGATGGTTACTGAAGCCATGGGAGATGGTGAGATTTCCCAGGTCTAGTATATGAAACTAAGAGAAGAGGCCCCAGATCAAAGACCTTTGGAGCTAAACATTTAAGGAATGAGCAGTGAAGACACAGCTAGAGAGACAGGTGGAGAGTCCTCCTCGAGTGGATTGTGAGAACATCTAGGACAACCTCTGTCCTTTGAGTCTTGCTCTCTGAGTCTTGCTCTCTTGCCCCAACTGGTCCATGTTTCTTAATTTTTTATGCTTCTGTTCCTTTACTCACTGTTTTCCCAATGTACCTGCCAAACTCTTTCAGGAATCAGCTCATATAACCCTTCCTCTGAAAGCCTTCTTTATTATCCCCTAGCACATTCAGAGTTAGATACTTCCTCCTCTTTTTGTCCATAATAGTTAGACTATGTCAGTATCATGACACTTACCACATTAGAACTCTGTATTTCCATGTCTCTTCCCCATGCTAGTCTGAGAATTGGTGAAGGACAGGGAGTGCATCTGTTTCAGCTCTGTGTCTCCAGTTCCCAGTTTAAGAGCCTGGCCCAGAGCATGCCCAGCGAAGTTTGATTGTTTGATAAGTTAATCAGCTGATTAAATGCTGCATCCACCTGCTCAGTCTGGCAGTGATGGGGGAGATGGCACTGTGAATTACATCACTTTTCTTCACTGCCAGTCTTTTATTGAAAGGATTCCTTTGCTTTCAGGACTCTTCCTTTTCCAAGGCTTCATCTTTCCTAGAGAAGCCCCCAAAACTATAACCTCAAGTTATTTGTCATTTTTTTGAGGTCTCCAATGATCAAATACATTTGGGGGCTAGTGAATGGGAACAAGTTATTTTAGGAAACAAGTGAGTCTAATTGACCTCTTGCATCATTTTTTAACAATGCCTTGGTCACCTACCTCCAGTCACAGCTGTGTAAAGCATGTATATTGGGTCTCTTGTGAGGCTTGTAGGAGGAAGTCATGGGGGAAATTGGATGCTGCTTGAGAATTTGGAGAAACCGAAAAGCCTTGAGACATCTCCTTTACAGATGCCAAGGATCTAATGGAGTCAGCACTGGCTTTCTTCATCTCCTCACAATCAACTTCCTCCTCAGCCCTCTGGATCTGGCTTCCTTTCCTCCAGCCCCTGGAAACCATACTCCCTAAAGTTAATGATGGCTTCTTTTTGGCTTTAGATCCTGGGGATTCTCTGCAGCATTTCAACAATGAAGACTGTTCCCTTATTCATGAAGTTTCTTCTTCCTTGGCCTTCATATCTCTCTCTCCTGTTTCTCCTGCCTCTCTGGCCATACCTTTCAATTCCTTTGCAAGCTTTGATTCCTGGGCCTATCCCTTAAATGTTGAGGTTCCTCAGCCTAGTCACAGGCTTTCCTTTCTCTCCGTATGCTCTGTCTGTGTGATGTCAGCCAATACCATGGCTTCAGGCACCATGTCTATACCAGTAACTCCCAAATCACTGTCTCCAGATCGATCTTTTTTCTAGACTCCAGCCTAACTTTCCCACTGCCCCCTGGACCTCTCCACTCAAAAGGCCCAGTAGGCTCCTCAGATCTGTCTTGCTAAAACACTGAACTTATCCTTTCATCTAGCTGCTTCTCTCCCAGAGTTTCCAAGCCAGAAAAGAAGGAATAATCTCCAGTTCTTTCTTCTCCATCTACTCTTCACATCACACCAACCAGTCATCAGTTTCTGTCGATTCCTCCCTGTGAAATCTACTTCTCTCCACCTCCCCGTTGCTCCTTCCCTAGACGAAGCCAGCATCACCTTTCCTGTGGAATACCATGCAGACTCGCCTCTCCGCTGGTAACCTCTATAAACTGTTTTTCACACTGCAGTCAAAAAGCTACTCTTTTGGCTCTAACACCTTCTACTTAAACCCTCTCTGCCCACCTACCCCCCACCCTACTCTATCCAAGGTTTCCTTTGCTCTTTGGATAAGGCCTTAATCCCCAAGCAGGGAAGAGTAAAGTCTAAACTCCTTAATAAGGCCAATAAAGCATTGTATGATCTAGCTCCTGTCTATCATTCCATCTCAGTCCTTATCCTTCCCCTGTCACAGTGTGTGATTCAGTCTCCTGATGCAGAAGGTACCATGTCTGTAACTTTTACATATCCTGGAGCTCTCAGCATGAATGTCACTTTCTTCAGGAGAATCCCCTTGACTCCCATCCTCCAGTAACCCCCCTTCCCTGCCCCAGCTCTAGGTTAGGTGACCTCTGTGCTCCTGGAGCAACCTGTGCTTCCCCACAAAGCCTTCTGTATTTACAGTGGAGTCATCTGTTTATGAGACTGGAATCCATGAAGGCTGCACTGTGACCATTTATCTTTGTGTTCCCAGTCCTAACAGAGGTGTTGAGTGAATGATTGATTGGGGAAAAGAGAACTGAGCCATAAAAGATAGGTAGGATAAGGGATGCAGGGGTGGCAGTGGCAGCGGCAGCCTGAGGAAGGAGGGTGAAATCTCAGGTTTGAGTTCAAGATCCTCCAAGTTTCTGCTGTGATAAACAGTCCACTTAAACCATCACCTAGAGGACCTTGGGGCAGTGGGATGGGAGAGGTGGGAGTATGAATCCAAGAGAAGAATGGAATCAGTGATTCAGGCTGGGGTATGGCCTCAGCAGTTGCATGCCAGGCAAGTCTGGGTGGGGAACTGAAGCAGGAAGGGGAAGGGAGGGAGGAGCTGTCCGTCCTTGGATGTGGCCCAGTCCCCGCCCCTGTGTGACAGGCTGGGAGAGCCCCTTGGGCTTGGAGAGAGGTGGAGCCTGACATCCAGCTGCCCCAGCAGGGCCCAGTAGACCACTCCCACTCTTCCTCCCAGCCCTCCCCTTCACCAGACTGAAGCTTCAGCTTGGCTCCCACCTCCTGTTCCTTCTGCCAACCCTCAATCTGTCCTCTTCCTGCTATGTCATCCTGGTGTTAAGTCTCTCTGGAGAGAGAACCTCCGAGTCCCAGTGCCCACATCAGGAGAGGATGCTCTCACAGGGATGCCCTTCCTATCCTGTTCTTACTTATGCCCACCCTTATACAAACATAAGACACATGCAGTTCAGTCCTGTGTTCCTCCTCACACCTGGAGAGGGCTCTGGACTGGCCCCGCTGCGTGCATGCATGCATGCATGTATTCATTCATCCATTCATTCATTCGTTCATTGTCTTTCAGAAGCCATGATACATTGAGCTGGGCACAGATAGTGGTTACCTGATTCTAGTCACCCCCTATTTTGAAGTAGTCCAGCTATCTTTCTGCCTTCATTCATGGCCACATTTCTCTCAGGAATTATCTACACCGCTATGTTAATTTTTTCATCTCCATTCATCATTCAGCTCTAACCTGGCACTGGCCCCTGCTCTGCCACCAGAAGCAAACCTGGTGGGCATTCCAGTCTTCATCTGACTTCACCATCCCTTCTTTCTGGAATCAGTCTCTTCCTTGGATTTATTTGGTCCCACAGTCTCTTGTTTTTTTCTATTCCTTTGGGTTCTCCTTCACTCTCCACTGTCTCTAGGCAGCCTCATCCATTCTCATTGCTTTAAGTGCTGTTAATATGCCAATGCTTCCAAATCAGTAATCAGCCAGATTCTGTTGTATTCCGTACTTGACATCTCTCCCCAGATATCATACAGCATCTCAAACTTAGCATGCCAAAAACAGAATGCCCCAGATCAGTTCTGCAGCTTTCACTGTCTCTGGGCATGGCCCACCATTTGCTTAAGTGAGAAACCTGGAGTCATTAATGGCAATCCCTTTTCCCTCTCACACCCAATCCATTGTGATGTTTTTTTGATTCAGCCTCATAAGTATTTCTCAATTCATTCTACCTTTTTGCCTATTATCTCTGCCAATACCCAACAGCATTTGACCCGAAGGACTGAGGCAGCTTCCTGACTAGTCTCCCTGCTTCTACTCTGGCCTCTCCTCAATCCTCATAGCTACCAGAAGAGGTTTTTACTTTATTTTTATTTTTTGTAAATTGCACCATTCCTCCCCCTAACCTCTAATCAGGATAAAGTCCAAATACTTAACATCAAGGTCTTTGGTGATGTCATTTTAGCCTCATTTCCCAGACTCACCTCTTGTTTTTTAATCACTTTGCACCGACCACGTGGTCCTTTTGGATTCTCAGTGAGCCTTCTCCCTAAGAACTTTCAGTCATGTTTCTTCAGCCCAGAATGATTTCCTTGCCTCACCCTTTGATGCCCCACCCTCATCCCTACCATTTTCCTTCTATCCCTCAGAGCTCTGCTTGCAAGTTACCTGCTTGGAGAGGCCTCTGATCACCCAAACAAAACAGTGTTTTTTCTCATAAGATCCTTTCCTTTTTATAGCACTCCCCTCCCCTTCAGTTTGTAAGTATGTATTTGTTTATTTACTTTTAAAACGTCACCACTACAAGGATAGTGACTATATCTGTTTTGTTTATCACTCTATCCCCAGCGCCTGTACAAAGTAGGCATTTAATAAACATTTGTTGAACTATGAAATAATTATTCAATAAATACAGAGCAATCCTTATGTCAGGCTCTCTGCTGTTAGGGATTAAAAAAGTAAAACATCATGTCTGCCTTCAAGAACTCTTCATGCAGTGGAGGAAGTAGAGAAGTTACAAGGATATCATAGTATAGCATATATGGGCTAGAATGGAGAAATACAGGGTATGGAGGGACACAAAGGTGGAATACCTAACCCAGACCTCAGGAAATCAGGGAGGACCTTCTGGGGGAAGTGACATTTATATGGAGACCTGAAAGATCCGTGGGAGTCAGCCAGGTAAAGGGGAGCCTGTAAGAGGATCTCAGGCTAAGGGAATAGAATGTGTAACTGCCCAGAAGCAAAAGAGAACACCGAGTTTTCCAGGAACTAAAAAGAAGCCACTGTGATTTTTAAAATAAATGTTTGTTCATTTTTGAGAGAGAAAGCATGGGCAGGGGAGGTGCAGGGAGAGAGGGAGAGAGAGAGAATCCCAAGCAGCCTCTGTGCTGCCAGTGCAGAGCCTGAAGTGGAGCTTGAACTCATGAACCATGAGATCATGACCTGAGCTGAAATTAAGAGTTGGACACTCTTTGATTTTTTACTTTGCTTTTCTGTTTGGAGTGTCATTGTAACTACTGTATTGTAAATGATGGAAAATAATTGCATATGTTAAAAAAATATGAAACCTTATAAAGTAAAAAAAATAAAATAAAAATTAATGAAAGAAAAAAAAAACAAGAGTTGGACACTCAACCAACTAAGCAACCCAGGTGCCCTGTGATTGATCATAGAATTATGAAACATGAAATAGTAGAGGGAGGTATAGGCCACCCAAAGCTAAACCTTGTTGGCCAACATAAGGAGTTTGGACTTTGTTCTCTGGACAATGGAGAACCGTTGAGGGATTTTAATAGGGAGTAAGTGACAAGATGGCACTGTGTTTTAGGAGACTCGGTCTAGCTGCGAGGGAGATGGATAAGAAGGCACAAGCAAGGAAACAAGGACACCAGTTATGAGGCTCTTGTATCATAGCAGAGACTCTGTAGGATGAGGTTTTGGGGAAGGCAGAGGAAACGATGGAAGGGTGTGTCACTGAAAGTGAGCAGCTCCGTACTATGTACTCAACAGGCACTATCACAAGTTCTCAAAACATCCATTTGAGGTATGGATTATTCCCATAATTGCAAATCAGGAAACTGAGGCTCAGAGAGGTTGTATGAATTGCCCAAGGTCACATATCTGGTCAGAGGCTGAGCTGGGTTTGAAACTCAATGTAACCCTAAGGCTGTGGTTTTAATTAGAGCACCTTGCTCAGGGGTCACTCAGCACACCTTCCTCACCCTGTTCCCTCCTGATCGTGGCCTGTCCTGCCTCTGTCCTGCCTCTGTCCTGCCTCTGTCTAGAAAGAAATGGGGTTAGTTCTCTGCAGGGGATTTGAGTGGTGAGGATCCGGTGGGAAGAGGAAATGCAAGCTTCCCAGGGTCTGACCATGTCTCTGTATGCAGGCCGGTGTGAGTGGCAGGAGCCATCTGTGAACACCATGGCGAAGAGGGAGGACAGCCCTGGCCCAGAGGTCCAGCCGATGGACAAGCAGTTTCTGGTGTGCAGTATCTGCCTGGATCGGTACCGGTGCCCCAAGGTCCTGCCTTGCCTGCACACCTTTTGTGAGAGGTGAGAGGGTGTGTATACCAGGGAGGGATGAGGACATTGCCAGCCCTGCTGAGAGGGGGTGGCATGTGCAAACCTATAGGAGGTGAGGAAAATGGGTACACATGGAGGGAAGCAGATGCACCCCAACCTGCGGGAGATGAAGCCTTGGTGCAAGAATATGTGAGAGAGGACCAGAAGCTGCTAACACAAGGCCATGCCCTGCCCCTTCCCAAACCTCAAGGCAGCTTTCAACACCGTCAGAGAAATCAAACAGAGCCAAGACTCTCAACAAGCTGCAGCCTCAGAAGAATTTGTCACCAGTGGGAGGATAGAGGAAGGTCTGTCCTTCCCTGGTTGTCCTGAGGCACTGAGTGAAAGGCAACCCCCACCCACTCCCAGCCTTCAGACTTTTATCTGTTGTTTAC
The DNA here is from genome assembly GCF_006229205.1 of Suricata suricatta. NCBI lineage: Eukaryota > Metazoa > Chordata > Mammalia > Carnivora > Herpestidae > Suricata > Suricata suricatta. The sequence continues at coordinate 50,246,280 of NC_043710.1, forward strand.
TCATTCAGCAAATATTATTTATTGAGCACCTACTATGTGCCAGACGTGTCCCAGGCGTTGGGTATGATAAACAAACAGATATGATAACTTGCTCTTAGAATATAGTTAAACAGAAAGATGATCAAAGGATCATACAACCAGACTATAAATAAATGTAAGTATTGCTCTCTTTATAAGGCCACAACCTAAGTGCTAAGATATGAGAGTTTAGGTAGGATCTGCTGTAGTTCAGAGAATGAGGGAAGGCTTCCCTGAGATGTGACCAGAGTGTGCACCGAGTGAAGTTGGTAAGTTAGCTAAGCGAAAGGAGCACAGCAAGCACTCTAGGCAGAAAGGAGAACGTGGGAAAAGGCATGTGGCATAAGGGAACGTGTCAGGTAAGAGGGCCTGGGGGAAGCCGAGTGAGTCTGGAGCACAGCAAGAGTGATTGAGGTGGTGAGGGATAAGTCAGACAGGCAGGTGGGGCCCACACCACAAGGGGCTTTGTACACCTATTAGGGAACTCTGCCTTTACCCTGAGAGCCGTTGGTCCCTGGGTCTCCTCACCATTGCCTCCACCTACGCCTTCCCGCTGCTCTCTGCCTTCATGGAAAGCTGCCTTTGCCACAGGGACACCGCTTCCTTCCAGCGCCCCTGCCCCCCATGCTCTTTAAGATTTAAGCTCTGCTGCTGTCTCCCCTTCATTAGCTGGAAGCACTCTCAGCCTTCTGGCCTATTCCAAGCTCTTGCATCAACCTGAGTGGCTTCACTACTCGCTTTGGCCTCTAGGTTCTTGACTATTTCTCCAGGAACATCCTCCATACCACCTCAGTCATACTTTCTCCCCACTGTGCCTGGACCTTGCTATCACTTCTGCGGTCATAAACTATGGTATCCCACTTCTGCTTCCCATTACCCCACTCCCACTAGGGCATCTTTGACTGGGTATAGACACCCAGCCCCCTCAACTCTCCCTTTTCTCCATCCTTTCCCCCTGGGATGGCTGAGCATGTGCCTGGCTGCCTGGTTCCCTCAGGTCTTTGTTCTTTTCAGAACCCATGCAGCAGACCTCAAACCTGGATGGGAACTGTAACTGGACACCTCTGTCTGCACCTCCTCCTAGGCCCGGATCACTGACAACTTCTGCAGAAAATCAGTGCCTGAGAAATTATGCTAGCAGGAGCCACCATGTATTGATTGCTTATTATTGGCCAGGGACTGGCTAACTGATATACATGCATTGAGTTACTTAATCCTCATAATTGATACTTTATTACCCCTATTTTACAGGAGAGTAAACTAGGTTCAAAGCCACTGAGTAATTAAGAAATATTTCTGAAGCTCCATAGTAAGTAAGTAGCCAAGGTCTGAATCCAGGTTTGACTGTAGGGCCTTCACTGTTAATTACTAGTCATTGATTTATCTCTTGGTCCCTGCTCTCAAAACACTTATGCTCTAGTGGATGGTGACTGACAGTAAGCAAGCAACAGTCCGACAGGAGAGTCATAGGTTGTGTTATGCTTTGCAGGAAATAAACAGGGAGATAGTGGGGATTGTTGGGCCACAGAGTCATCTACATAGAGTCATCAGGGAAGACTTCCCTGAAGAGGTGACATTTGACCTGAGACCTGAGGATGAGGAGACAGACTTGCAGATTATTCCAGGCAATGGGAAAAACTCATGCCAAGGCCTTCAGGAAGGAGTAGACTGGGCGTGTTCAGAGATCAAAAGAAGCGAGTGTGGCCGAATGAGAAGGATGAAGTAAGGTCTAAAAGCATCAGGGCAACTCATGGAGGAACTTGGTTTTAGGAAAGTGTTTAGATTTTATTTCTAAACACAATGGGAAAACATGGGGTGAGATTTTTTTTTAAAGGCAGGGAAATAATGTGAAATAAATTAGATTTTTAAAGCTCACTCTGGCTGCTGTGCGGAGAATGGATTACAGAGGAGCAAGAATGGAAAGAGGAAACTAGTTAGGAAAGTAGTGTAAACCAGGTGTGCTGAACACATAGGAAGGAGGTCCTGACTAGTTCACAAGTATTTTGCAAAGGAAAGCCCAGATTCAGTGAGCTGGGAAGAGAGCTGCAGGGGGATGGAGTCGAACGGCTGAAATTCAGATTTCAGGGTTGATGCAGTGACTGGAGATGAGAAACGAGAGGTGGGGGGAGCATGAGAGTAGACGAGGTGAAGTGGAGGAAAAGATCACTGGGCATGAGGAGGCAAGGAATTAAGAGATCCTGATGGTGAATGGATCATGTCGTGGATGTCAGAGCCCCTAAGAATGACGGCAGGAGTGCGTGGCGGCGGGTGGGTGTGCAGCATTAACAGAAGAAGAGAGTGAGCCTGAAGAATGACTTTAGGAACTGGGGAAGCACCCATGAGGTCATTGGAGATAATAACAGGAGGGGTGGTATAGACAGAAGGCATGAGCTTCCAAGGAGCTAAAGAAGAATAGAAATGTTCCAGTTGGGGGCAGGGAGGACTCAACCTCACCTCTGGCCCTAAGGAATGTGGAATGTGAGACAAGGCCATTCTCTACTTGAGAGGACTGCAGGGAAAACTAGGTCACAAATAAGTTAATATTTGTGAAGCACTTAGAATCATGCCTGGCACATCATGCTTGTTAAATAAATAAAAAATAATTAAATTAAAATTGTTCCAGTGGTGAAGAGAACATTAAGAGAAGAGATTGAGGCTATGGGAAAGTGTACAACATGCAGATCTTCCCTACACAGATTCGTGGTCTCCCAGTACACCTACAGTCTGTGTTTCTAGCAAGCTTCCTCTCGTCCTCCCTCCAGTGACTAATCCGAGCCCTCACCAGTCTCCTGAACCCCTCCTTCACTCTCAGCAGCTGATCTTGCCTGAGGCAAGTAAAGCATGGTCTCTAACTTCACCCCTGTGCTCAAGGACATCCACCTCTCTTTCCCTTTTCCCCCCATTGACAGGATGGGGTCCACTCCTCCTCTTCAGGGCCAACCTGAGCCATTACCCCCTCCCAGAGACCTGTCCACACTTCTTGTCTCTTCTGTCTCCCTTTCTACTGACTCCTCAATGCATAAACACACTCAAGGCTCCCATTACAAACAGATAAGAACTCTCTTTTTTCCCTTTGTCCAGCTAGCTGCCAAGCAGTCCTTCAACCCCCATCTTGCCCAAACTCCCAGCCTCCCATTCGTTCTTCAACTGGCAGCAGTCAAGCTCTCCTCCCCCCACCCCCACCCCACACTCACCCCGTTTTCCTTACAGACAAAAGTACTCTCACTGGCCAAATTCAGGGGGCATTTTCAAATCCTTTCCTCTCCTGACTCCTCAGCTGCTTTTGACACTCATGACTGCTCCTTCCCTCCTTCTGGAAATGCGCTAGTCTCCACATCTTGACAGTGTCTCTCCTCTTACCTCTCTACTGGTTCCTCTTTGCTCTCCTCAGTCAGTATTTCCTGTGCCTTCTGCCCTGCTCTTGTCACTGAATCCACCTTTTGGGCTGATCTCAACCTCTTCTGTGGCTGCAGAGGCCATCTCAGTGTTGATGGCATCCCCATCTCCCTCTAACCTACCTTTTCCCCAATCACCTCCTGCACTCCACCCCCTGGATGTCCCACTGTTCCAGTAAACTCAGCCAGGTCAAAGCTGAACGCCTTTATAAACCACTCCCTTTTCTGTGTTTCTCATCTTAGTGACTGTCACCACAATCCACTCAGTCCTCTAAGCTTGGAATCTGGGAGTCAACCAAGACTCCTCTCTCACTCCCCGTATCTACTGAGACCTAACACCTCCCACTGCTTTGCTTCTTAAATACTTGTCAAATTTGTTCCAGCTCATAGTCTGCATTGCTGCTGCCTAATTCCAGGTTTTTCTCATCTACTGCAAGATCTCTTATAAGCTGATTGCAAGAGTATCTTGGCTAAGCACATTTTTGTCTTGGATTTGAATCCAGGTTCTAGGGCTCACTAGTTTTGTTACTGTGGACACTTACCCCTTTTTAGTCTATTGACATAAACATAAAGCACAAAGCATAGCACCTGGGACATAGTACTTAATAAACGGTAACTGGATGATGACAATGATGATGCTACCACAGCCTGTCTGCTGTCTCACCACGTTCAAATTCATCCTCCACACAGAGGCGATGAAGAGGATAAAATGTAAACCTGGCTGTACCATATTCCTACTGCTCTCTCTCTTGCTTTTGGGATAATTTCTAAGTTCCTCATGTGGCCCATTTGACCCTCCATGACTGGCCCCTGCCTCTCTCTCCAGACTTCTCTTACATTTCTTGCCTTGGACTTGGTCTGCAGCCACCTCAAACTGCTTCCCTACTTACACGATGCTCTTTCTGGCCGCTTTCTATGTCTAGAACACCTTTCCTCTTCTCCCTGCACTTCTCTTTGGTTAGGCTAACAATGATGTATCCAGGACGATTTAGCTTACGTCATCTCCTCAGAAGCCTTTCCTGGCTATTCCCTCCTCCCACCCTGGGCCAGATGCCCTTTCTGTGCATTTCCTTATCACTGCATGTACAGTCTTCTTTATGTTAATAAATAATACTAATACCCTACAATATATAGTGCTTGCCATGAGTCAGCATGTAAGCACTTCACATTTAATCCTCCCTCCAGCACCCTGTGAAGTCTGTGCTATCTCCATTTTGTAAAGCAAGGATCCTTAGCTCATAAAATTTAAGTAACTTGTCAGGGGTTACGTAGTATAATAGATGACCGACCTAAGAATCGAACCCAGGCAGCCTAACTCCAGGACCCATGCCCTTATTATATTATTTACTTCTCTAAATTCCTTCTGTGACTTTTTTTTCTTTTTAGATTTGTAAGTATTTTAGAGATGGGCCCTATGCTTTATCTTTGTATCCCTAGAGCTTTGCACAAATTTGGCAAGAGGAGGCAGTAAATGTTTAATGACTTAATGGGGGGAGGAGCTAGTAGTACATTTTCTAGGAGAAGGGTTTGTAAACACCTGTGGAAGGTGAGCCTGTGTTTGTACACACTGTGAGGAATGCAGATCTGTCTGCTCTTCTGAGGGAGATCAGGGATGTGTTTCCACTCAATAGTAAAAGGTGAGACCTTTTACATGGGTTGGCAGGACAAAATGTATGTGCCAGCCAGAGAGGTTTCAAAATAAAGTGTATGATTGGGAGAAGGATTGGCATCTTAGAAGGTATGAGGAGGGGTGCACTGATTTTGCCCACCCCCTCCTTTCTTCGACTCCCCCTCCTCCCTGGCCAGATGCCTCCAGAACTACATCCCTGCCCAGAGCCTGACGCTGTCATGTCCGGTATGTCGGCAGACGTCCATCCTCCCTGAGCAGGGCGTCTCGGCACTGCAGAACAACTTCTTCATCAGCAGCCTCATGGAGGCCATGCAGCAGGCACCTGATGGGGCCCACGACCCCGAGGACCCCCACCCCCTCAGCGCAGTGGCTGGCCGCCCCCTCTCCTGCCCCAACCATGAAGGCAAGGTGGGCCCAAGCAGGCCCAGTGAGGCCAGGACTTGGGGTGGAGGGGGAGGAGAGGTCGGGGGAGGGGCTGAGTGGCCGTGGGTGAGAGGGTGTTTCTCTGTACGAGTGGTCCAGGTAGGGGATGCACCTGGAAGGCGAGGGGCAAGGAGGGCAGATGGGGAGGAGAGGAGACAAAGAAGCTTGGGGTATAGCCATTGCCTGACTGGAATGCTTATGCCACCAGACGATGGAGTTTTACTGTGAGGCCTGTGAGACGGCCATGTGTGGCGAGTGCCGCGCGGGGGAGCACCGGGAGCACGGCACGGTGCTGCTGCGAGATGTGGTGGAGCAGCACAAGGCGGCCCTGCAGCGCCAGCTCGAGGCGGTGCGCGGCCGGTAGGAGCCTGGTGGGAACCCGGGCTGGTGGGTCCATAGGGAGCGGGGAGCAGCTCAACGGGGCAGCGTGGAGGGGACCCTGGGGAGGCCAGAAATAAAATTCTTAGGGAGGGCAGGGAGGTCGGGGTAGGAGGGTCTCCTAGAGGGCACAGTGGGGTGCCCCCTGATAAGAACTGGTTTGGTGAGGGTATTCTCAAGCAACCCGGGTATGAGATATTTCCCGTCCCCAGACTGCCACAGCTGTCCGCAGCTATCGCCTTAGTGGGGGGCATCAGCCAGCAGCTGCAGGAGCGCAAAGCAGAGGCCCTGGCCCAGATCAGCGCAGCCTTCGAGGACCTGGAGCAAGCGCTGCAGCAGCGCAAGCAGGCTCTGGTCAGCGACCTCGAGGCCATTTGTGGGGCCAAGCAGAAGGTGCGTCTGTTTACTCTTCCCTACTACCACCCACTGTGACATGGCCTTATTGCCTCCACGCTTTCTCTGCTTTCCACATCTGGACAACCCTTTCCCTAGACTGTACGTTTTCCACATAGTCCCTTAGGTACCGCGGTATCTGTGTCTCCTGCCCATTCTCATGCTATAGTTCTGTAAGTTCCGCGGTATCTGTGTCTCCTGCACTTCTTTCATGCTATAGTTCTGTAAGTTCCCAAGGAATCACAGAGACCCTGTCTGCGTGACCAACCTTCCCCTATCTCCTTCTCAGGTGTTGCAGACCCAGTTAGACACACTGCGCCAGGGCCAGGAACACATCGGCAGTAGCTGCAGCTTTGCGGAGCAAGCACTGCGTCTGGGCTCTGCCCCGGAGGTGTTACTGGTGCGCAAGCACATGAGAGAGCGGCTGGCCGCACTGGCTGCTCAGGCCTTCCCTGAGCGGCCACACGAGAACGCGCAGCTGGAACTGGTCCTTGAGGTCGATGGGCTGCGGCGATCGGTGCTCAATCTCGGCGCGCTGCTCACCACGAGCGCCACTGCCCATGAGACCGTGGCCACGGGCGAGGGTCTGCGCCAGGCGCTCGTGGGCCAGCCCGCCTCGCTCACCGTCACTACCAAAGACAAGGATGGGAGGCTGGTGCGCACAGGCAGCGCGGAGCTGCGCGCGGAGATCACGGGGCCTGACGGCACGCGCCTTCCTGTGCCGGTGGTGGACCACAAGAACGGCACGTACGAGCTCGTGTACACGGCGCGCACCGAAGGCGAGCTGCTCCTCTCAGTGCTACTCTACGGCCAGCCGGTCCGCGGCAGCCCCTTCCGCGTGCGTGCCCTGCGTCCTGGGGACCTGCCACCTTCCCCAGACGACGTCAAGCGCCGCGTCAAGTCCCCTGGCGGCCCGGGCAGCCACGTACGCCAGAAGGCGGTGCGCAGGCCCAGCTCCATGTACAGCACGGGCGGCAAACGGAAGGACAACCCTATTGAGGACGAACTTGTCTTCCGAGTTGGTACAGATGGCTGAGGACCTAGCCAGATGGGGACGGGCAGTGGGCTGGGCAGATCTGGGAGGGAGGCTTGAATGACCTAAAAGTGAATTCTTTTGTTTTCCTCCCGTGCCTTCCCCACAGGCAGTCGAGGAAGGGAGAAGGGTGAATTCACCAATTTACAGGGGGTGTCGGCAGCTAGCAGCGGCCGCATAGTGGTAGCAGACAGCAACAACCAGTGTATCCAGGTAAGCACCTTTCCTACTCTCCCCTGACCCAGTAAATGTTCTCAAACAACAGCCCCCTGAGAAAAATAGTATACAGGTTACCTCCTGAAAAGTGAGCCAGTCCTTAAAGAGAGTATCAGTCCTTAAAGAACAATGAATCATAGCACCACCTGTACCCACCCACTTTCACTGGCCACACTGCCCAGCACTGTCACAGTTAGGCCCCCGGGTTTTCCTGTGCTTGAAGCCTCTACCTCCCAGGCTGGGGCTCAGGCCAGACCAGCTCCTGGACCCTGAAGATCTGGTTTATCCTTTGTGACCCTCTGTCTCCATTTGAGCCTCCACCTGGCTAGCTTACTTTGTCCCCTTTTCTCCACGTGGTCAGGTTGCAGGCTCTGCCCTCCCCTGCTTTCTTCCATCATCCCAGCCTGGCTCCAGAGTGTATCTTGTCTGTACTGGTCTCTGAAAACATCTAGTTGGCTAGACAGTCAAATGGGGGTAACTTGGGAAAAGAGGTGTCTTCCAGAGGCTACAGTGCAACCTCACAGGTTGTCCTGCTCTTGGTGCTCCCAGTCCCTCGCATACCTGATTCAAGCATCTGTCACACAAATAGACATGGCCATGCTGCACTTTGAGCTCCTTAAAGCCAGGAAACATGGCTTTCTCTCTGTTATTCTGTATAGTGAGCCCAGAGCCTAGTGACAGGCTCCAGCTTGGCAGACACAGTATAGCAGTTGAAAGCTCAGGCCCTGAAACCAGACACCTGGGCTTGATTCCTAGCTCTGCCACTTACTGACAAGTCATGTGACCTCCCTGAGCTTCGGTGAACTCATGTGTAAAATTAGGAAAAGAATACCTCATGGAGTTGCTGGGAGCATTAAAATGACATAATGCACTGTGTGTGACACCTGGTGAACCTTCTAATGTTAGCTATTGTTAAAAATATCATTGTCCAGGTGGAGACTGTAAACAAAAGCCAGGAGGTAGGAAAGTGCTGGAGGGGGTTGTTCAGGGAACTGTAAGGATCCCAGCCGGGTAGAGGTGGATTACTATAGAAGCCCAGTAGCTGAGGTAACGTTGTAAATGGTTTTAGAGAGGATGCTGTGGAATTGTGACTTTATCCTGTGCAGGATTGTTTGTACTACTATGCACTTCATTCAGTTCTTGGAAACATCTTATCAGGTGGCAAAACTTTTCTTGAAGATCCTTACTTCACTACACCTATACATTTAATGTCCTTTCTGACCCTGACTGAGTACCCCCATCACAGATATAGCTTTGCCAAAGGTCCATCCCTGCAGTGTCAGCTCCTCCCAACCCCTGCTTTCCATGTAGAAGGCTGAAAGTGCCAGGAACTCTTCCACAACCACATTCCCAGTCCTGTCCCGCCTGCTTTGATTCCTACCCTACTCCTAAGAGCAGAGGAATGGAGAGGCTCAGGGCAGCACATGGAAGCATTTGGGTCCAGCCCAGATAGCAAGGGAGGAATGAAGTGAGTAGGGCTGGTGCCAGGGCCCCACTCAGTCCCACCCTTCACCTTCTAGCTCTATTCCTCCTCCTTATGCCAGGGATGCCTTCTGGCACAAGAGCTGAGATTTGGGAAGCCTTCCCTGGTGTGCACACACATGAGTGCTCACACACACACAAAGATGCATGTTGCTCTGTCTCCCTGATGAAAGGCTGGGGAATTGAGAGGGAGGGCCTGGGGCAGCCCTCCTCCCCTCCAGACACCTGCCACGCCTACGGCAGCCCTCCTTACCCTACTCCCACCAGCACCCCAGCGACATAACTGCTAGGAGCTGGACTCTCAGATCCCAGAGCTGAGTTTCTGCTTCTTTTGTTTTGGGGTCCGCCAGCTTGGTATGGGGCGGGCCCCAAGTGGATGTTGTGACCTTGTGAACTTTTCCTCCTTTGGATCCTCTGTGGTGACAGCTGAGGCAAATCCCCTCTGATTTGTATATATTACATCCTTGTGTAATAGTCCTAGTCCAGAAATTTTATCAGCTCTTCTGTGAAAACTTCCTCATTTCCTTCAGGAAATGTATTAATCACATTCTCCTTTGAGTTCCCTCAGGCTTTGCAATCGCAATTTTCATACTTTACCAGAATCACTGACTTGTTTGTTTCATTTTTGTTAGTCTCTCTTCCCTCAGCTAGACTCAGATCCTGAAGTTATTTAGTGCTATTGTGGTATAGGAGAGAGATGTTAAGGTCCAAACTAGGCCTTCAGCAGATTCTAGAGAGGTTAAGAAAGTAAACATGGCAGGTGATGATGAGCCACCAGATGTCAAAGGAGAGAAGGAGTCAAGAATGGCAGGACTTAGTGCACTGGGTAGCTGGTGCTGCCATTCAGGAGCAGGCCTGGGTATAAGCTGATGAATTCTCTTGCGCACATGTTGAGTGTGAGATGGCTGCGTGGCCCCCAAGTGGTGATGGCCAGTTCTGTCTGAGATTGAGCTGAGGAATTCGTGTACTTGTTGGTGCTGTACCAGCGCTGCAAATGCAGCCGCAAACAAGGAAGATAGTCCCTGTCCCACCCGAGGCTTACGTCCTTTGGAGACAAAGGTGTTTAGCAGTTAGTTCCAAAAGTGTCAGTTGTTAGCAAAAGAACTGTACAGCATATATCATGGAGGCCTACCTTTATGTATATATATTGATTTAGGGGCTGGTGTTGGTCATCAAGGGCTTTTCTGAAGAAGTTACCTGGAAATTTCTAAGAATCAAAAGATGAGAAGGAGTTGGCTAGGTGTTAGGGGTGGGATAGGATAGGAAGGGAAAAGCCTACTCCACTTCCCCTCCCCTCTACTCCAAGCCTCAGCATTGAGCCAGAAACTGAGCTGTTCAGACTGGAGGAGGCACATACACAACCTCACTGCTGATCTGGTAGTACCTTTAGCCCCTCTCACATTAGCTTTCCAGATCATTGTGCCTTCCTCTCTTGCTACCTAGTGGTGGCCTGCCACAGGGGACCAGGAAGACCCCAGGGCTATGCTGGGCTGCCAGCTGAGGGCAAAGTAGAAGTCCACATCAGGAGGGAGGATCAGTTCAAACAGCCCTGCAGGCCTCAAGGATGGAGCAGGGGCAGGGAGCGTAGCCTGCTTAGGGGGAGCAGGTCTGGGTGGAAGAGCAAGGCTGAGGCCTAGCACTTGAGTTCCCCAAGACTGCTCCTGGTTCTGGCTCATCTTGTGTCCCTAGAGTCTATAACAAAGCAGAATATGTGAGACTTGTGTAGTGAGTGATGTTTTGGCTGTGAAGGAGAAGCCAGAAGCTATAGAGAGAGGGAGAATTGAAGGATGGGGAGACCTGAACATGTTGAATACCTCTTGCTCAGGAATACCTGAGCTTTTAGGATGGGGAGACATGGGCATGTTGGGCAGCTAAGAGAGGAGAGAAGGTAGGAGAGGGAAAAGGTTCGGGAGGTTCACTCTGTCCAGGAGGAAGGTTACCTGTCAGCCTCTTAGCCTGGATGTACTCATCTTTGTCACACCCTGCCCTTTCTTGTCTGCTACCAAGTCTTATCTTCCTCCCCTGTCTCCTAGTCCATCTTCACTCCAGCAAGTACCCCGGTCAAAGCCATCATCACTTCTCACCAGGACTAGTGCAGTGCCTCCGGCTGCCCAGCCAGTGTCCAGTGTTGCCTCCTCCCTGCAGCCAATGTGCTCTTTCTTAAAAGCTCCCCTGTGTTTTTTCCAACACCGCCAAGCAACTCTCTGGTCAGTGGACACTGACCAGGTGTCCTGCAAATTTAACTCAATTTTGACACTGTGTACCTAGAGATAGCATCACATCACACAAGACTGCCCTCACATCAGATGCCAGTCACAAGTCTGGGTTGTTACGTGTGCTTCTGACTGACCAGCTATAAATTGGAGGGTCATACAACCCCCTCCTCAAGTTCTGTTAATTTGCTATGGTGGTTCATGGAGCTCAGAGGAGCATTTTATTATGTTTGCCAGTTTACTACACAGGATACTATAAAGCATACAGATGAACAGCCAGATGGAGAGGTACACAGGGTAAGGTCTGAAAGAGTCTCTAGTGCGGGAACTTTGGTCCCTGTGAAACTGGGGTGTGCCACCCTCCACCATCCCGGCACCAACGTGGAAGCACTATAGATCTGTACCATTCCCCTCTTTTCCTCCTCAGAGGTTGGTGGGTAGGGCTGGAAGTTCCAACTCTTTAATCATTTGGTCTTTCCAGTGACCAGCCTCATCCTGAAGCTTCATAGGGGCCCCACTCTAAGTCACTTCATTAGCATAAGCTCAAAAAGGGGCTCCTTGTGAATGACAAAAAACAATCCTGTTAATCAGGAAATTCCAAAAGTTTGAGGAGCTCCGTGCCAGGCACTGGGGACAAAGACCAAATGTATTTCTTGTTATACTACAAAAGCAAATCTCATCTTGTCACTCCCCTGCCCAGAAATTTTCAGTGAATTCTCATTATACCCAGGCTGAAACCTTACTCCTACTGTTCATGGGAGTGCTCCCTGCAATCCAGCTTCACTGGACAGCAGTGCCCATACTAGACCCTGGGCCTTTTACACACTGTTCACTCTGCTTAAATGCCTTTCCGCCTCCTTTACTGGCCAGCTTTGGTTCATCTCTTGGCATCTTTATTAGGCTATTAGTTCAGATATTCCTCTTTGAGTCATTCCTGGCCATTCCTTGTCATTGCTCTCATATTCTTTTTTTTTTTTTAAGAGACAAAGTGTGAGCAGGGGAGGGGCAGAGAGAGGGGAGAGAGAGGGAGACACAGAATCTGAAGCAGGCTCCAGGCTCTGAGGTATTAGCAGAGTCCAGTGTGGGGCTCAAGCCCACAAACCATGCGATCATGACCTGAGCTGAAGTCAGACGCTTAACCCACGGAGCCACCCATGCGCTCGTATTCCCTGTCATATTCTTACAGTCTCATTCATACCTGTGCTACATGTCACTTCAGGTCTGCGGCCTTGTCTGATTCTTCACTATCCCCCCAGCATGGTGTCGGTAAATGCTTGTTGAATGACTGAATGAATGGGGGGAGGGTCTCCTCCCTCAGGATCTTGCTCCCTTCCCTCTGTGCCCACAGACTCTCCCCTCCTCCCCGCTCCCTCCCTTCCTCCTCTGCTCCAGGTTTTCTCCAATGAAGGCCAGTTCAAGTTCCGCTTTGGGGTCCGAGGGCGCTCACCTGGGCAGCTGCAGCGCCCTACAGGTGTGGCAGTGGACACCAATGGAGACATTATTGTGGCAGACTATGACAACCGTTGGGTCAGCATCTTCTCACCTGAGGGCAAATTCAAGGTGAGAGGCCTACTGTCACTGTGCTCCATATTCCTAATGGCCAGATCAGGTGACCATTCTAGTGCCTCCCGGTGGTGAGGGACTGCAATGGTCCATCCCCAGCCCAAGGTTCTCCTTTAGTGTCAGGCTGGGACTACTCTCCGGACCAGGCAGGATAAAGGCCCTAATGGGTATCCTCCTCCTCCAGACCAAGATTGGAGCTGGCCGCCTCATGGGCCCCAAAGGAGTGGCTGTAGACCGGAATGGACATATCATTGTGGTCGACAACAAGTCTTGCTGCATCTTTACCTTCCAGCCCAATGGCAAGCTGGTTGGCCGTTTTGGGGGCCGTGGGGCCACTGACCGCCACTTTGCAGGTATTGGGGAATAATTCAGAGATCTGTTCTGAAACTCCAGTCCCAGAGAACGACCCTGGATACCCCAGCTTTAACTACCCCTTCTATATCTTGGCCCCAGAGCACTCCCTCCCTTCACTATACCCTAGTACCATCATCCCAGAGACACCTGTCAGCCTGTAACACCCCACCCCTTTTCCAACACCCCAGCTTTATCATCCCAGATATTCTTCTTCATCCTGCTCAGTATCCCAGTTTACTGTCCTAGAGACTTCTTTCTATTTTCAGGGCCCCATTTTGTGGCTGTAAACAACAAGAATGAGATTGTAGTGACGGATTTCCATAACCATTCAGTGAAGGTCAGTGTCTTTCTTCCCTCAATGACCGCTGTCCTGACATCTTTTCCTCTTTCGCAAGACTCCTCTCTCCCTCACCATTATCCCCACCTTGAGATCATTCATTTGAACAATAAACGTTTGTGGCATGGCTACTTTGTCCCAGGCACTATGCTAGAAGCTGGGGATACAGCGATGAATAAAGCAAATACGCTGTCCCTCTTCTTGGTTATAGTAGGGAAGAGGTGAAGCAGCATGTTACAGTGTGTTATTATATTGCAGTATGATGTGATAGATTCTGTGGTAGGGAAGCGCAGGGCACTGTGTGAGGACATGGCAGAAGTATTTGATTTAGGTGAGACAGAGAACCACCTAAGGCAGCTGGGGAATTAACCAGAAGGGAGAGAAGGAGGAGATGATTTGAGACAAGGAGGACAGGAGAAGCCAAGATTTGGAGGTGGGAACCCTCACAGTGTGTTCGAGAAACCACCACCCAGTTCAGACTGGGTTTGAAGACAGGATTGTGGCTCAAGTGCAGATGAATCTTGTATGCCCTGTTAAGGGGCTTGCTCTCTTCCTAAGAGTTTGGGGAGTCACTGAAGAGTTGCAGGCAGTGGGGTAATGCAGTCCTGTGTTTTAGAAAGGTCACTCTGGCTGGGGTGAAACTGGTGTTGGGAAGATCCGTCTCTTGTAGTAATCTAGATGAGAAATGTTGAGGACCGCTGCAGTGGCAATATATACAGTAGGGTTCAGATTCGAGAGAATCAGCAGTTTGTGTTAATTCACTGGCTGTCAAGCAGAGGAAAAGGTGGAGTTGAGAAGGTCTCCTGGCCAAATGGGCATTGCCATTCACCAAGAAAGAATGCAGAGAAGTTGAGCTGTTAGATTTGATAAATCCAAGGGAAACAGGCCAGACCTATTCAACAGGCAGTGGGAAACATGGATGTGAAGCCTGGGATGAAGAACGGGGCTGGAGCTGTAGAACTGGGAGTCCTCAGCCCTGGGGCTTCACCCTGTCCTCCTCCTCGAAGGCTCTTCCCAAGGCCAGGTCCCCAGTCCCCAGCCCTTTCCCCTGCCAGGTGTACACTGCCGACGGAGAGTTCCTCTTCAAGTTTGGCTCCCATGGCGAGGGCAATGGGCAGTTCAATGCCCCTACGGGAGTAGCAGTCGACTCCAATGGGAACATCATCGTGGCTGATTGGGGCAACAGCCGCATCCAGGTAAGGCCCAGGGATGGCATGGGGGTGAGGCTTCCTGCTGTGCTCTGTGCACCACCCCCTACAGTCCCCCTGCCATACCCCTGCAAATGCCTCTCGTCTGCCTGATCTCACCTCTCCCTCCATTGTCCACTCATTCCCCAGGTATTCGACAGCTCTGGCTCCTTCCTGTCCTACATCAACACGTCTGCAGAGCCACTGTATGGCCCCCAGGGCCTGGCACTGACCTCAGATGGACACGTGGTGGTGGCCGATGCTGGCAATCACTGCTTTAAAGCTTATCGCTACCTCCAGTAGCTGCACAGGGGCCCTGCCTGGCTCATGGAGGGACAGACATGGGGGGATTGGACAAGAGGGTCTGGCCGGGAGTTGGGCCGGACCTGGCAGCACTGAATGTGGGCTGTGGGCGTGGGTGCGCCCAGTGCCCTCCCTCTCCCCGTCTCCCAACCCCACGGTTGCACTTTATTTATTCGGTTCTTGCTTTGGTGACTGGGTGGGCCTGGACTGTGGTCCCAAGGATGTGTGCAGAGCTTCACCCTTCCCCCTCTCCCCACCTTACACACCTGCCCTGTCCCCTCAGTCTGCCCCCTCACCCCCCAGCCTGGGGCCAGAACAGCCTCTCACTCCAGGGCAGAAGTCCCTCTGGTTGTCTCCCTACCACACCATACACACTGACAGAGACAGCAATACCCCATCCCCCATATTAAGTAAATGTGTTCACCAAGATTGTTTTGTTGCTTTCTTGTTGGGTAGGGCTGCAAGGGTATGGGAGGGTGGGACTCACTCTGAACTAAAAGGTGGACAAGCAGGCAGGCAGAGGACCCAGAGTGCTAAGAGTTCTGATGTTTTAAAGTTTCAGGAGTGGAGCACAAGAGAGGGTGAACCCTTGGGACTCTTAGCCATCTGCCAAATCCCTGTCCCTAGGTCCATGTCTCCTGCAGAAATAGTAAGTCCTTTGGCTGTGTGCCCTACAGCTGAGAAAGAGCCTGGGAAAAAATGACCTTTGCCCAGAACCCAGCCAGCAGCTGCAGGGAGAACAGTTTGAGGGCATGACAGTAATTCCTGAGGCCCAGGCCTTGGTTGGGGACCTTGGGGCTAGCCTAGGCAGAAGCCAGGTGTGGGAGACTCCATGGCCAATTTTCAAGCTCACTGCTTCATCCCCCTGTTCTCCATCCCATGATCATTGCCCCTTCTCCACAGTGGAATGAGAGTCTCGCACCCCTCCTGAGTTCTAGTCCCCTGGGGTTGGCTGCCAGTTCCAGAGATAATTTGGAATTTTTGGTGATTCGGGAGACAGGGGCTCTGACGTCTCCCTCTACAAAAGGCTGAGGCTCAGAGGAATAGGACATATGGCTGATGAAGAACAGAGCCCGGACTGGAATCTAGCTGTCATACTCCTAACCTGAAAGCTGTAGCACTTACTCATCTTGACATTCCTTGCACCTGGAACAGTCACTGACAGAGAAGGCACTCCATGAGGTTTGGGGAAGGATGGATCAGGGAAGATTGGTTATGAGAGGCCATGGGAAAGCTCGACATTGTCCTGGGGTGGTATGATTCCTGGGGCTAGGATGAGAGGGCCTGTCCACCAAGACCATGGGGGCTTTACAGAAATCAAGAGGGCACCAGGAAGACCACATGTGAGCCTTAGTTATATTCACCTCCCTGAGCCTATTTGTCCTCACTGGTTGGGACCTGGTAGGCAGGCGTAGGGACAGATGAACTCCCTGAAGTTCTTGGACAAGTGTTCTTATAGGGCTTGCACTTCTGGATCCAATTACAAGTATGATTGCCTGAACCCCTGCACTGGCCAGTATAGATGGTGTGCTCAATTATTAGTCACTCAGCACCAGTGGACTGGTGGGAGTATCTGGGAGCCCTCAGGTGATAGTCCCCTGCACCCCCTTCTTTATATTTATTTTTTTTTTTGAAGTATGGTTGACACATAATGTTATCTTAGTTTCAGGTGTATGTACTTCCTTCTTGACAAAGCACCAGTGGTGGTATTGGGGGTGGAAGCTCAACGTTCCCAGCTCTCAACTCTCACATGCTTACATTCTTGACACCTAAAAGTACCAGGGGAATAAAATGGCGTAGAAGTAAAGTCCCTTGGGTGGGAAGCCCCAGATGGGTTTCCTACCAGCCCAAGAATAGGCTGCTGGGGCTGATTTCCATAAGTACCAGAGTAGGTTGTCTGCCTAAGCCATGCAGAAGGTGTCTCAAGGTAGGGTTACTCACTTCCTCTTACACCAGATCACAGTGGGCATTTCCCCCCACAATTCAGGATATGGGCCCAGAAGTAGGCGGAAGTGGTGCCTGGCAGTGGAGGCTATGCCTTCACTTAGTTGGCATAAGACTTAAATAATCTTTATAGACTTGGAGATTGCCGAAGATTCCTTGCTGGGAAAGGTCAGAAAGTTATTCTGTTGTCCCGCAAGGACTCACACCTGCTTACATAGGGCGATCA
Organism: Suricata suricatta; assembly: GCF_006229205.1. Taxonomy (NCBI): domain Eukaryota; kingdom Metazoa; phylum Chordata; class Mammalia; order Carnivora; family Herpestidae; genus Suricata; species Suricata suricatta. The sequence goes on from NC_043710.1 coordinate 50,263,375, forward strand.
GGTGAGCAGAACAGCCCTCTGGCCATATGTGGCAGGTGAGCTCATGTATTCATTCAACAAGTGCTTGTGTGCACTTACTATCAGTCAGAGTGGTGGACCCTGGGAATACAGATAGAAATGTGCTTTGCTCTTATAAAGTTGATAATATAGTGGGGAAGGCAGGCAAATAAGTAAACACAAGGAAGTAAATGTATAATAACAGTTGTGTTAAAGCTGTGATGGAAATAAATAGAATGCAATAAATAAAAAATATGGTGTTAAATAGGGTAGGCAAGGATGGTCTCTCTCTCTCTCTCTCTCTCTATATATATATATATATATTTATATTTATATATAAAACAATTTTTTTAAAGAGAGCACAAGGAGGGGAGAGGGGCAGAGGGAGAGAGAGAGAATCTTAAGCAGGCTTGGCACTCAATGGGGAGTGCAACTTGGGGCTCAATCCCACAACCCTGGAATCATGACCTGAGCCAAAATTAAGAGTTGGTCACTCAAGGCGCACCTGGATGGCTCAGTCAGTTAAGCGTCTGACTTCAACTCAGATCATGATCACACGATTCGTGAGTTTGAGCTCTACGTTGAACAGAGTTGGTCACTCAACCGACTGAGCTACCCAGGTGCCCCAAATAAGGCCTCTTTGAGCAGTGACCTGCAGGCTGGAGTGGGTGGTGGGTAGGGAACCACCTGTGTTAAGAAGAGGAGGTAGGGTGCCTGGGTAGCTCAAGTCGGTTGAGTGTCTGACTTCATTCAGGTCATGATCTCGCAGTCCGTGAGTTCAAGCCTCGTGTCGGGCTCTGTGCTGACAGCTCAGAGCCTGGAACCTGCTTCAAATTCTATGTCTCCCTCTCTCTCTGTCCCTCCCCTGCTTGTGCTCTGTCTCTCTCTCTCAAAAGTAAATGAATATTTAAAAAAAAAAAAGAGGAGGTAGAGGGGCACCTGGTTGGCTCAGTCAGTTAAGCATCTGGCTTTTGGCTTCAGCTAAGGTTATGATCTCACAGTTTTGAATTCAAGCCTCACATCACCTCTGTACTGTCAGTGTGGAACCTGCTTGGGATTCTCTCTCTTCTTTTTTCTCTGCCCCTCTCCTGCTCATGTGCTCGCTCTCTCTCTCTCTCTCTCTCTCAAGATAAATAAATAAACTTTTAAAAAAAGAAGAAGGGGAGGTAGAGATATCCAGATAAAGAAAGAACAGACACAAAGGTCCTGGGGAGTCAAGACCTCAAAGGAGGACTGGTGTTGGGGAGGAAGGAAGGTGGAGGAGAGAGGAAAGGAACAAGTTTGGAGAGTCAGGCCTGCGTTGGATCATTTAACTCAGATGAAGAGTTTGGATTTGACCTGGAATTTAATAGTAAGAGGAGAAAGGTGCCTTTTGTTTTTTTAATGTTTTATTTTTATTTTTGATACAGAGAGAGACAGAGCATGAGAGGGGGAGGGGCAGAGAGAGAAGGGGACACAGAACCGGAAGCAGGCTCCAGGCTCTGGGCTAGCTGTCTGCACAGAGCCTGACGCGGGGCTCGAACCCACGAACGTGAGATCTGACCTGAGCCGAAGCAGGAGGCTTAACCGACTGAGCCACCCAGGTGCCCCGAAAGGTGCCTTTTGGGATGAACTAGCAGCTGACAGTGACTCTGTGGAGTGGAAAGAAAAGTGAGAAAAAAGAACAGAAGAAAATTCAACATCTCTAAACTGTTCCCCTTGCATATCACAGATACCCTAAAATCATCTAGAGTCTTCCAGTTCTAGGAATGTTTTCTGAGGAAATAATTGGGCAAAAGCACAAAGAAGTGTGTGTACCAATGTGTGTCACAGCTTTATTTATAATAGGAAATAATAATCCCAGAGAAACCTAAATGTCCACTAGCAGGGAATGGCTATATAAAGTTTTGCTTAATATATAATGGAATTATATGCATCTTTTAAAAATGTCAGTGTCCAAGATACACTAAGGAAGAAAAAAACTTTATAAAATTATATCTTTGTTTCCAAAGGGATGCTGAAAGAACAGAAAAAGGCTGGAATAGATAAAATATTAATAGTAGTGTTCTCTGGTTAGTAGAATTAAAATTGATTTTTATCTTCAAGGGAAAAAACTTTTAAACAGAAGCATAAGATTGTTTCAAGTATGTTTGTGAGACTTACTGTTACTGCTATGAAGACTGTATTGTAAATGGGCAGAAGTGATTTCAGTTGTTAAACAAGAAATGATGTTTGCACTTCAAGGGAGGCAGAGGGAAGTGCATAAATTTTAGGTCTACTTCGAAAGTTAGGAACACCAGGATTCAATATTTATTAAACATATACAGTGTTTAAGGCATTGCCCTAAATACTGTAGATATAGTGGTGAATAAAGCAGATGACACCGTTGTCCTGTTCATTAAGGAAGTCTGGTGGGCAGTGGGGTGCTGGAGCAGCTGGGTCATACCGGCTCACAAGAGCTCACTGTTGAATTTTCAGGAATTGTGACAGCTGGTTGTTGCAACTCAGTCATTATTAAAAATTAAATTACATAAATTTGAGGCTAAGTACATTTTATTGAAATCAAATATAGTACTCAAAACCCATCACTTCCTAATTATTTTACCGTATTTTACTATTACCTGTGTTCTTATGGTTAATTACATCTATTGTATATGTGTGGTGGAAATACCTTGTATGTACCTACTACGTTATTGTGCATTTCTTCGTAATTCCACTTTGATGATGTCTTCTTTGTAGTTTGACGGTGGCCATGATAGGAGATTTACACCACAGAAATTAGCAATGCTACAATCAGGGCTTTTTCCATTCTGGAAAGCTGGCTGTTATGTACAAATATACCCTTTGAGAGGGTAATGAGCACACCCAGAAAAGTCAGGTAGCCCGAACTTAATCATGGCTCAACCACTTGCTAACAATGGGATTTGGCTACAGTACCTAATATTAGTTTCCTCATTTGTAAAATGGGACTAATAATATCCAGTATGTATATATGCCATATATATGATTTAATGAAATAATCCATGTCAATCACACTGCCAAGCGCATACATGTGTCCAATAGATAGGAGCAAATTCTTACTATATTTATTCACAGAAAAGCAGGAATGGACTATGCAGGAAGGCCCATTATAGACAGAACAAGAGAAAATGTGCATGTTGGAGGAGTCCATTGGGAGCAGCTAGCTCTTTTTTGTGCCTAGAGCTTTCTCCCAAGCCTTCTAAGTCAAGAGAAAGGAATCCAGACTCTGCTCCTGGGAGTACACAGCCACAGGCTACTGCCCGGCACACCCAAACACTCAGTGGGCCCCGGGAGAAATGACTGAGATCAGATAACTCAGACCAGGGGTGGGACTGGCCAGACAAGCCATTCCAGGGGATGGTGGGTCAGTATCCAGCTTAAATGTAGCCCGTGCAATGCAAGAGGAAGCTATGTTCATGAAGACGTTTGAGGACCCACATTCAAGACCCCCTTTGTGGGAAGCCTGAAAGTTGCTGGATAGGAGGATTGAGAAGACCACAAGGAAGAGGGATAGTTGGCCCTTTCTGGGCTTGAATTCCCCAGGAAATCAAGCAAGAAACTGAGGTTTTCCTGAGGGTAGCAGAGTTCTGCAAAGGAAGGGATGTACCACTAAGCCCCGACAGCAAAGAAGAGTGGGGAAAGAAGGCTGTGGAGAGCCAGTTTCAGGGAGGAAAACTGGTCTCTCTCGGAAGGGTGGGTGCACACTGAACCATGTAGCCTCCAGGGGGCGCTCAGGCCCAAGTATGGACAAGTACTTTCCCAGCCCTTCCAGAAGGCTGGGAAGGGCTCAGGACAAGCTTAAATGGCCACCTCAAGTGAGCAGAGAAGCAAGGCCAGTCCTACTTGGGTCCCCTGAGAAGAGTTGCATTGTGGCCTGTGACCAGCCCCAGAATGGCCAACATATCCATAGCCTAGGTTCCCAAATGGACAGTCCTCTGCCGCTTAGCTCCTGCTCAGAACTTGAGCTTCAACAGAACTGCCGGCCATGCAAAAGACTTGGCTGGTCTATTCCCTGGGAGGGTGGGGCAGGGGAGATGGGGTAGAGGGTGAGGGTGGGGAGTGGAGGGGCAGGGAGGGAAGAGAAAGGCTTCTATAATGCCATTTAAGCCCCCTTAGGGCAGACAAGAGAATTAGGAAACAACAGTGAGAAAGTGCCACAAATCACTCTTCTAGGATAGGTAGACCCAGGGATGCTGTGAAGGGGACCAGAGCTGTGTGGAGGAAAAGAGGCCAAGCTGAAAAACCACCATCCACTGTATGTGCTGTTTCCCCTCAAAACATCCTGCTAGGCCAGAGGGGAGGCAGCAGGGTCATACAGGGCCCTGATAATTCAGCTGTCGAGGACCGACACCGTGCATTTTCTGAGGGGTGTTTGTGACTCAGTGTGAAAACCTCCATCTCCCCTGGTAGGCTCAGTGAAATCTTGCAGGACATGTAGGCACAGGTCTGGAGCTAGAGACAGTGGTTGAGGGGGTTTCTGAGTAAGGGTCACTGGGCGCTCATGAGGGAGAATTCCAGGAAGATTCTATGAGGTTTTTACAGATTGATAGGCAAACAAATAAACAAACAGGTGAGAACAAGTCTTGGGGTAGTGCTCTCTGTGTCCAGTGCCCATAAGCTAGGGTAGAGCAAGTCCAGCCAGGGGTGCCTTGCAGTGGGGAGAAAGTGGGTGTCAGGCATCTGCTATAGGAGCCCTGACATTTGCCAATACTGCCAAGGCTCAGGGAGTCCAGCTTTGCCCTCTAAGGAGGAATAATGTTAAAAAGGCACATTTTGGGGGTGCCTGGGTGGCTCAGTCAGTTAAGCGTCTGGCTTTGGCTCAGGTCATGATCTCACAGTTCATGGGTTCGAGCCCCGTGTCAGGCTCTGTGCTGACAGCTAGCTCAGCGCCTGGAGCCTGCTTCAGATTCTGTATCTCCTTCTCTCTCTCTCTCTCTGGCCCTCCCCTACTCACACTGTCTCTCTCTGTCTCTCAAAAATAAATAAAAAACATTAAAAAAATTTTTTTGAAAGGCACATTTTCATCTGTAAGTCAGGGTAGAATATTGATCCTGAGGGCAGACGCCCCTTGAACATGATGGCATAGGCCTAGTAACCTACTGATCCAGAGGTCCCAGAAATCTTTGTTTTTCTGTTGGGAGGAAACTTCGCATAGTAGGAGAGGGCTATGAGACTTTTGCTAAGATTATATGGGGGAATTATATGTCATGTGCATAGGGGCATCTGAGAGGAATCAGGGCCCTTTCAGGCTGGGCTAGGGAAGAAGGGTCCTGGAACCTCAGCCTGGCCCGTAGCTGACTGTCCTACATTTGTCTTCTGACTCAGCAGCCAAGTCTCAGATGGAAATGGGGCAGGCTTTGGGAGTGGCCCCAAGGAGTACTGAAGATAGCAGATACTAGAGATAGCAGGTGAGATCCCAGCGCTGGCAACAGAGAAGGATGTGGGGATGGGACACTGGAGACAGAAACAAAACCATCAGATGAAGGGCAGTGAAAAGGGGACATGTGACTCCTTGATCACAATATGCCTCCCATCATTAACACACCCCCAATTCCTGATATTCCCTCCTCCCCAGAAGGGAAACAAATTGTCAGAAATTCAATTGCAGGGGCGCCTGGGTGGCTCAGTCGGTTAAGCCTCCGACTTTGGCTCAGGTCAGATCTCACATTCATGGGTTCGAGCCCCGCGTTGGGCTCTGCGCTGACAGCTAGCTCAGAGCCTGGAGCCTGTTTCCGGTTCTGTGTCTGCTTCTCTCTCTGACCTTCCCCCTCTCATGCTCTGTCTCTCTCTGTATCAAAAATAAATAAAACATTAAAAAAAAAAAAGAAATTCAATTGCAACATTAGAAACACTAGTTAGCAGTTGAAATCTGTTTTTCCCCCCGTTCAACAAATAGTTATTGGGCATCCATTATGTGCCAGGTTCTATTATTGGCAGATAGAATGTAATGGTAAACAGGACAGGCAAAACAAACAAACAAAGCAACAAATAAATAGATGAAATAATTTCAGGTTTTAATAAGTGACATAAAGGAAATATGCAAGTGTCTGAAATGGGTAGATAAGGTGGTCAAGAAAGAATTCATTGAGAAGATAGCATTTAAGCAAGACTCAGCAGTAAATATTGTGAAACCCCAGTTACAGTTCTATTTATTCTGTGATGGGTAAATAAAGTACTTTCCCCTTAAGGTGGAAACTACCAAGAAAGACTAATTACTAGAAATGCAAATCTGGGAGAGAGACACCTCTTTCTGCCCCATTTAGCCCTTCCCTCCCAGCTGATTTTTCTAAACTCTTTTCCAGTAGGGGTGGGGCAGGGGGTGGGACTTGGATATTTGGCTACAGTGAAATATTATTGACCCATTGAGGGCAAAGCTGAAAAGGTTTGGGAATGCCCCCAGAAAGACCCTTGATGAAGCTTGGAAAAAGTTGTTCTCTGAATATATCTAAGTATGTTTGTATGAATGTGTGGTTGCTAAATACGAGTAAGTATCAGTGTTTTTAGCTGTCTTAGAGCAGGGCTTGACACTTAGTACACCAGAATGGTAGTTTCTTCTGTCCTCCCCCATTAGAGAGGTAAATCCAACCACAGAAAGGTGCTCCTCAATCAATCTGTGCCCTTCCTTGACCTTATGGGCACCTGGACTCATCACCAAGGTGGTGAGTCACAACTGGGCATCAATGGCATGGGCTAGTTACTGCTCAAAAGTCATTGAAGGGGGATGGGGCCTCTTGCCGGGAAGAGTTAGTCTTGGACTCAGATTTTTGTCCAGACCCTGACCTTATTTGTGCTGATGTAATCAGCCAATATTGGCATAGTTCTGACAGACAGGACTTGGAGTTTCAGCAGGCTCGTGGTGGGGGTGGTGCTGCTCCCATCTCTATATAGAGGGCTCAGCCAAGTTCCCGGAGCTGTCCTGTGGCATCTCAGCATGGCTCGGGCACTGGGAGTACCAGTTGCCCTGGGGTTGTTGGGCCTGTGCTGGTCTCTGATCCTTGCCCACCCTCTTCCTCCGTGAGTAAAGCTGGGGTTGGGGAGGGACTGGGGACTGGACTGAAGTGGGATAGGGCCAGTTTTTTGGCCTGGGCAAGTTTGAAGACAGGAGCTAAGGGGAGGGATTGGGCCTAGCGGATCCAGACAACTATCTGTCTTCTCTCTAGGGATGGTACTCCTGGGAACAGAGCTGAAGGTAGGTGGGGCCAGAGTGAACCCAGATGTGACGGGTGAGGCCCCAACTCCCTGAATCTGTCTGTCTCTCTGTGTCTCTGCATTGTATTACCTGACTGGTCTTTTACTTGCATTTTCCCACCTCCACCCCAGAACCCTGCTCAGATGGCTGGAGCTTTGATGCTACCACCCTGGATGAACATGGGGCCATGCTGTTTTTTAAAGGTAGGAGGGGGTGGTTTGTGGCATTTGTGACTTCAGACTTGGTCCCATTCACTGAGGGTGTATCTGTCTGTGGAAGATCTTAGGAATTATCTGAGGGTATCACACACAGCTTCTCTGTAACTATGTCAGTAGGCCAAAAGTTTGTTCTGCGTCCCTCAGTGAGTGTGTATTTTTCAGGGGAGTTCATGTGGAAGAGTCACAGTTGGGTCCGGGAGTTAATCTCAGAGAGGTGGAAAAATTTCACCAGCTCTGTGGATGCTGCATTCCGCCGTGGTCACAACAGTGTCTTCCTGATCAAGGTACTTCTGGGCCAAGGTCAGGGCTGGATGGAATGGACTGGAATGAACATTATAGACCCTCTCACAGGTGGCCCTAGCATGGACCCCTTGCCTGTAGGTTCCAGATTTCCTCCCCCTGTGCCTTCTTTTCCTGAAGAAGTTCAAGCCAAAGGAATGTATGTGCATTTGAGCGTGGCAGGCACAGCATCCAGGGGCTATTCTTCAGGCCCAATCTTTGTCCAGACTTCTCTGCTACTTCTCATGCTCTTGGCCATCCTTCCCTTCCTGGTAATTTCTTCCCTTGATTTCCATGACTCTGCATCAAGTCCTCTTTGTATGGCAGCCAGGCTGTTCATAACAATGGCATCTGGCCAGGGTGAGTAGAAGGTGAAATCAATTCTGCTATGCTTATCTAGTCCCATGCCCTGGCCCAGGCTATATCTGCTCAGAGGAAGGGGCGCCTTCTAGTTTGCACAAGGTGCTGTGTGCTTGGGGCAGCCTTCGCTGCCAGCTTGATTTCCCCTCCTGCCTCTTTCCTGCTCTTTTCCAGCTTCCCATCCTCAGCCAGTCTCTGTATGTTCCTTGGAGAGCTGTCCCAGATACACCCTCCCTAGGTGATCTCAACCACTGCTACGGCTCTGAGGGCTCTCTATGTTGTGGATACCAGATCTGAATATCTCCCAGAGCTCCATACATCTCTTTCCAATTTCCTGCAGACATCTTCGACTTAGATGTTCTATAGCACCTCAAATTCAGTATCCCTCAAACTGAACTCAGTATCTTTCTCACAAACCCACCCTTCATCCTATGTCCCCTGTTTCACTAAGTGGTAACCACCCTTTGCCAATTCCTACCAAGTCGGGTACATATGGGTCTTGAGATCTGGGCTTTGGTTATCTTTCCAGGCTTTTCTCCTCCCCCACCATAGTCACTGTGTGCCAGCTACACAAGACTACATGTAGTTCTCTGAGCAGGCTCTGTGCCTGCCGCTCCCTCTGCTGGTAACACCCTTTCCACACCTGTCCACCTGAAAATCTCCTACTCGGGCCCAAATGCTTCCTCCTCTGAGACGGCTTCCAGGAATTCTCTAGGTAGGCTTAATCACTCTGCCTATATTCCCAATGCACTTCACAAGTTTTCCCTTTGGTTGTTACATGGCTAGGATTGTAGGATCCTTTCTGCTTTTATACTGTGAACTCTTCGAAGGCAGAGACAATCTTGTTATTCTTTTATTCTCGGTGTCTTTCGTAATATCTGGCATATGGTAGTCACTCAGCAACTGCTTCTTGAGTGAATGGATGAATAAATAGATAAATGAATGAATATATGAATGGACGGATGACTGCAGGATGACTGTGTGGATGTGTTTGCCAAGACTAATGGTGTTACAGATAAGTGTGACATGGGAGTGTCTGGTTGTACATAGCCAGATGTGTGCCTATGTTATAGCAACGGTGGTGGGATTTGCGCAAACTTTATGTATTTGTACGAGGGGGCAGCACATTGTTGTCCACAGGTGGATCAAAAGTTTGTAGGGCCACAGGAGGATATTGTATAGATGCAATAGATCAAAGATGTTGTGTGTAAATGCAGAATGGCAGCATGTGGAGGTGCACAGTTAAAAACAGAGTGATTTGTATGCAGGGGGACAAAGTCTGGGTGTACCCTCCTGAGAAGAAAGAGAAAGGATATCCTAAGTTGCTCCAAGAAGAGTTTCCTGGAATTCCATCCCCAGTGGATGCAGCTGTGGAATGTCACCGTGGGGAATGTCAAGATGAGGGCGTCCTCTTCTTCCAAGGTCAGCTGAGGCGGGAATAAGAAAGACTGGAGTAATAATGGGTTGGTGGTGATTGACGTAGTGCAGGGATGGGAGTGGTGGCTCCACTACCATATGGCTTCCCAAGGAAGGGAGGAAATAGAAATGCCACTTACAATCTAGAGGTCAAATAGGGAAAGGAGAGGACGTCATCCTGGGTGAGGTAACTGGGTGTAATTCTGCTAAAAGTTCTTCACTGTTCCCCATGATCCTTGGGATAAATCTTTATTCCTTAGTCTTGCATACAAGGTTCTCCACGAGCAAGTTCCTACTGACCCTCTAGCCTCAACACTCATCATGCCCTTACCTTAAATATGAAGCTCCAGAGACTCTATGCTGTTCCCTGCACACCCAATTTGCTTCATGCTTCAGATTTTCCTTTCTCTGGAGTTCCATCTCCTCCTCTTCTCTGCCTTGTAACTCCTGCTTCAGATATTAGTTTACATATCACCTTCTCTGGAAAGTTTTCCCTGTCTCTCCTCACTGTACTTGCTGAGCCACTCATGTGCATTTTCCTGCTGAATTTTATATTATCACTCTCAGCTGTTTCCCTGCTGGGCTGTGAGCTTCATGTGGCCAGGATCATATCTGGCTCATCCTGGGCCCAGTGCAAGCATAAGGGAGGGTACAGCTTGGCCCCACTGAATGCTTGCTTATTGATCGGACAAAGGTAACCACACATGGTTCTGGGACTTGACTACGGGAACCACAAAGGAACGTTCCTGGCCGGCTGTTGGGAACTGCTCCTCTGCCCTGCGATGGCTCAGCCGCTACTACTGCTTCCGGGGTAACCAATTTCTGCGCTTCAACCCCGTCACGGGAGAGGTGCTTCCAAAATACCCTCTGGATGTTCGAGACTACTTCATACCCTGCCCTGGCAGAGGTGAGAAAGCCCTAGCCCCTGAAACCTACTGGAATTCATCTCCCTCCGCTGAGTTTTCAGACCCCACATACCCCAGCTCCTACCTTACCTCTGTGGTAGAGTACTTTGGCCCTTGCCCTAGCCCCATCCCCATTCTGGATCTTCCAAGTTGTCCTCCTGTGGGAGAAGCCTACATTCCCACTAATCTTAGCCATCTCTTCCACCTCAGACTGCATTCTGACCTCTGACCTCCCTCTATGTTCCCCGTCACCTATTTCTCTCCCCAGGCCATGGACACAGGAATGGGACAGGCCATGGGAATGGTACCCACCCTGGCCATAGGAATATGCACTGTGGCCCAGATCTAGTCTTTTCTGCACTGCTGACTGACAACTATGGTGCTACGTATGCCTTTAGTGGTGAGAGATGCCCCTTAACTCCCCTTCTCTACCCTCCATACCTCCCAAGTCTTTTATGTGTATCTCCCATCTCTGATATACTTCCTCCATTTTCATTACTGAACATCCCTTATTTTGTTCCCTTGGGCTCCATCCTTAGCATCTTCAGCATGCAGCTTTTTAATCTCTCATCTCTTTTTGATGCATATTGTTCAATCTTGTCTCTCATTGCCCAGGCCTCTAACCTCATCTATCGGTCTCCTCTCAGTACCCTCTACTCTCAGGCCTGTGCCCTCTGGGGATCCACATGACTCCTTAGATTATATTTGCTTTGCTCTTGCACATTTTGCCAGATCCTCTAGCTCCCCCTAAGAATATCCTTAGGAGCTCCATCTTTTTCCAATTGCCTGTTCTTAGTTCAGGCTCTGGGGACAGCATTACCTGGGGATAAGGTGTTCCTGTTGTTGAGAACCTGCCAACAAGTTTTGGATCCCTTAGACCTTTAGGAGATAGTTTTGCTTGCCCGAGAGGTGTCTTCTCTTAGTGACCGGGCAGACACCTCTCTTCAGACCTCTGGCATTAATTGGTGAAAGCCATGTAATGATACCTAAGAATGTTAGGTGTCAAAAAAGCTGCAAAGAAATCAATACAGGATAATGTGATAGAGGTGAGGAAAATGAGGGTCCCCTTCCTTGAAGAAATGCTTTTTGAACTGAGATTTCAGTGATAAAATGGCATTAGGTACATACAGCACTAGAGGAAAAGCATTTTAAGGACGGTAGACAGCAGATACTTTGAGGAATCAGGAAAAGAGGCCAGTGTGACTAAGGAACAGTAAAGGAGCAGGTAAGTAGTTTGAAAAGAGGGAACCAGAGGCCAGATTATGTCTGGTAAGGATTTACAACTGTGAAAGAAAGCCAGGAGGGGTCTTGATCAGGACTGTGATATGTTCTCACTTATTGTTTGAAGATCATCCTGGAGCACCCAAGTCATTAAAGATACAACTGTGTAAGTAGGGAGTCCAGCTAGTACTTCTTGCAGTTGTCTGGATTAGACACAATGACAACTTAGACTAGGATAATAGCAGAAGTGGTGAGGAGTCATCATAATATATTTTGGAGGTTGAGCTGACAGCATTTTTTAAAGTTTATTTATTTTTGAGATACATAAAGGGCTCACAAACTAGAGGGAGGGGCAGAGAGAGAGGAAGAAAAAGGATCTCAAGCAGGCTCCATGATATTAGCATGGAGCCTGATGAGGGGCTCAAACTCACAAACTGTGAGATCATGACGTGAGCCAAAATCAAGAGTTGGATACAACTGACTGAGCCACCTAGGTACCCCTCAAGCTGACAGCATTAACCAATGGATTAAATATTGGTTGGGAAAGGGAAGGGAAAGAGAAGTTTCAAGAAATGACTTAGCTTTTGGGGCCTGGGCAACTGGTTGACTGGTGGTTCCCTTTTCTAAAATTGGAAAGACTAGGGAAAGAGTAGCAGTGTGTGTGTGTGTGTGTGTGTGTGTGTGTGTGTGTGTGCGCGCGCGCGTGCATATGTATGTGTTTGACAGGAGGCAGAAATCAGTTTGCACATGGTAGGCTTTTGGTGCCTAATGGACCCAAATGGACATGTTGAGTAGGCAGTTTAGTTTGAGCCTGATGCTCAAAGGAGCGGTCCATGAATGCTGAAGAGAACAGATCAAAAGTCATCAGCATATCGATGGTATTTAAAGCCCTGGACTGGATGAAATCACCAAGGGAGTGAGTGTAGGTAGTGATGAGGCCCAAACTAGAGGATTCCAATATAAGATACCAGGCTGAAGAGAAGAATAGTCAAAAAAAAATTTAGAGGAACACTGGAAGAGGCTGGTATCACAGGAGCCAAGATCCAAAAAAAGATCTTTCAAGAAGGGAGTCGTGAGCAGTCAAATGCTGCTGAGAGGCGGAGCAGGATGGAGACAGACTCAACGATTAGATTTGGCAAGTTGGAGGACACTGACGACCTTGAAAAGTACAGTTTCAATGGAGGAGAGACACATGTAAAAGTGAAGTGGGGTAAGGAAGGAAAGGTAAATGGGAACTTAGATAATTCCTTTAATAAGTTGTTATGAGAAGGGGAGAAGAAAAAGATGCTGGTCTGGCTACTCCCTCATTCTCCTGTTACCTCAAGGGATTAGAGAACACCACCAGTATGAGAACACTTGGTGGAAATGTGCTGTGGTGCTTCCCTTTTAACTTCAGGTCACTGTCTCTCATTGTCTGTAGTACTTCTGCACATGGATGTCTGAGATGCATAGGGAGCCTCCACCAACCTCCTTGGCACCGTGGCCACTGTTCTCCATGCTTACCCTTCTGTCAGGCCCCTAGTGACTCTAGCTCCAATTAGGTCACCATGACCAACTTTGCTGATTAAGTCCTGCTTTAGCTCCTTTCATCTGTCCTCTTTGCTCTTGGCCTCTGGATGTTCTCTCCTCCCTTTTAGGACCTATCCCTGCATCTGTTACTTGCCTGTTCACTACCTGGCCTTTTACCACCAACACTAAAGGTACTTCTGATACCTCACAGGGTCCCACTACTGGCGTCTGGACACCAGCCGGGATGGGTGGCACAGCTGGCCCATTGTTCATCAGTGGCCCCAAGGTCCTACAACAGTGGATGCTGCTTTTTCCTGGGATGATAAAGTCTACCTGATCCAGGTATGTGTTGGGAGATAGGCTTGAAATGGTGACTGGGAGAATATACAGTTCTATGCTGATTAATGTTCTTTATCCTCCAGGGCACTCAGATATATATCTTCCTGACAAAGGGAGGCTATACTCTAGTAGATGGTTATCCAAAGAGGCTGGAGAAGGAATTTGGGAGCCCTCATGGGGTCAACCTTGAGGCTGTGGATGCAGCCTTTACTTGTCCTGGGTCTTCTCGGCTCCACATTATGGCAGGTGAGGGGCATCTGGATGCTAAAGGGTGGCTTGTTCTGCTATGTCTCCATGGCATAGATCCCCATCAGAGCATGAAAAGGGCAAGGTCAGGATCCTCATGATGTGTAAGCCATGTTATGTCTGGTGTCTTCTTCCCAGGACGGAAGCTGTGGTGGCTGGACCTGGAGTTAGGAGCTCAAGCCACATGGACGGAGCTTCCTTGGCCCCATGAGAAGGTTGATGGGGCCCTGTGTGTGGAAAAGTCCCTCGGCCCCAACTCATGTTCTGCCAATGGCCCTGGCTTGTACCTCATCCATGGCCCCAATTTGTACTGCTACAGTAATATGGAGAAACTGAACACAGCCAAGACCCTACCCCAGCCCCTGAGAGTGGACAGCCTCCTGGGCTGCAGTCATTGAGAGGAAGGCTCTTGACATGAGTCTGGCATAGCCCTTTATCCCTATTTTTCTCACAATAAAGGCAGAGTGCTTCATTACTGGACTCAAGGAGCCCTGGTTGTGGAACAATCTCACTTCTTTCTCTGAATTAAGAAGCTAATGACATCTCTTTGGAGGCTCTCAAGTTCAAATGAAGCTGCGGGAAGCAAGGGAGGGGAGGGCTGAGAGACAAATCCTTGGAAGTAGATACACATTCTGGACTATGACCTTATCTGGCTTAAGGCCAACCCTTCCTGACCTGGTGGCTCCTTGTTTTGTGGGAATTTGGTAGGTAAAATAGTAGACTGACAAGCTCCAACTGCCATACAGGGCTTTGCACTGGGAGGCCAGGTCATAGAGTGGTTCTTGATAGGCACCAGGTCCTACTGGACCAGGAGAACTGCCTAAGGTTCCTTCACCAGCCTCAGTGGCTGGGAGAAAGGGGAGGGGATGAATCTGGGCCTCTTAGATCAGGTTGGACCCAGGACTTGAGTTTGGCTGGGACTAGGAACAGAGGTTAGGGATGAGGCACCAGAGCAGTGAGGTCCACTCCTAAGAAGAAAATTGAGCTTTTCCCTCCATCCCTGATGGTGTTGGGATGATTATTCTTATAGGGATGGCTGCCCTTCCTTCATTCTGAGGGGTGAGGATAAGGCCAGAGTCCCAGGTCTGGTTGTTGTGCTACATCTGGGGCCATAACTGGATCATACCAGAGAGCTTAGAGGTGTCTACACAGTTATCCAGCAACTCTGGTACTCAAGGTTAACTTCTTCCTCTCTAATGAAGGAAGAAATCTAAGTCTCTTTCTTCTCTTCTCCCATCTGTTCTGTCACAGAAAAGCCTCTAGCTTGTCTCCAAGGAACTCCCAGAAAAGGTCCTCTCATGCTTCTTTCATCCACTTACTTACCACCTCCTATGTGCAGAGCAGTGTGTCAGTCAATGAGTCACACAGTCCCTGCCCTCAAGAATCTCCAATCTATATCACAGTTAAGAGGGGTCCCCAGAAAAATTAGATAAATGTAGTAAAGTGAGATAGACACGAAGGTGGAAGACCATATATACAAAGGAGAGTGGAGCCAGCAATGCCTGGAATGAAGAGGTTAGGAAAGGCTTTACACAGAAGTGTAAATTCTACATGAGTACAATGTATGGAATTCCTTTAGCACATATATATTCACTGCCTACTATGCAGTATTATGCCAGGAACATTATAGGGAGGAGGCGACATGAGCAAAGAAAAGGCAGAGTAGAAGAAATAGCCAGGTTGGGAATCACAGCAATTCAGGAGGGCTGAATGAAGGGCTGGTGGGAGATGAGGTTGGAGAAGGAGGCTTATGAGTTCATGCAAGGCTAAGAAGCATGAATTTTGTCTGTCTTTGGGGCAATGAAGGGATTTTAGATATGGGTGTGGCATGTTGAGGTTTACACTATAGAGAGATCACCATGACTGGGTGAAAGGAGGCCAAAGTGGATGCGAGGAGATCACGGAGGAGGTTGGGTTGTTACCAGGTGGTAAATCACATAGGTCTGGACATTGGGTGGCAATGGAGATGAAGAGAAGTAGGTGGATTAAGAAATATTTAGAAGGACTTGCTAAATATTTAGCAAGTGTGAGGGGTGAGGGGAAAGTGAGAAATCTCACCTCCAAACTGCTCTATGGCCCTTTTTCCCCACTCATAATTGCACCTCTCCTTCCCAAACTTCTCACGGCATCCTCTTGAATTCACTCTATGGTTAATAAGTTTCTCTATATTCTTACACACTCCATAGTTAATACATTTCTCTATCTCTTTCTCTCAGCTTTAACTGAGATCAGGCTCTGCTCCAGGGTCCCTCCTCCTTTCCCTATAACAGTCCCAATAGATGGGCAACAATATCAGTATTAGCATGACTCCCATATACATCTGTACCATTTCTCTTCCTCTTAAAAAGTGTTTACTTATTTTGAGAGAGAAAGAGGGTATATGTGTGCATGCATGAGAGTTGGGAAGAGGCAAGGAGAGGGAAAGAGAGAATCTGAGGCAGATTCCATGCTCTTGGTGCACAGCCTGATGTAGTGCTGGATCTCATGTACCACGAGATCCTGGCCTGAGCCAAAGTGAAGACTTGGATGGTTAACTGACTGAGCCACCCAGGTGCCCCTCTCTTCCTCTTTCTTTCTTCTTATTCTTTTTCTTAATGTTTATTTATTTTTGAAGGCGAGAGAGACAGAGCATGAGTGGGGGAGGGGCAGAGAGATGGAGACACAAAATCTGAAGCAGGCTCCAGCTTCTGAGCTGTCAGCATGGATCCCAATGTGGGGCTCAAACTCATGAACTGTAAGATCATGACCTGACCAAAGTCAGATGCTTAACTGACTGAGCCACCCAGGCATCCCTCTTCCTCTCTCTATTCAGGTTAAATTCCTAAATTCCTTCTTTGGCATCATGCAAGTGAGCCATACCATTTTTAAAAAAATGTTTATTTATTTATTTATTTTCAGAAAGAAAGAGAGTGAGCAGGCAAGGGGCAGAGAGAGAGGGAGAGAGAATGTTAAGCAGTCTCTGCACTGTTGCCTTGGAGCCTGACATGGGGCTCAATCCCTCGAACCACAAGACCATGACCTGAGCCAAAACCAAGAGTCAGATGTTCAACTGACTGAGCCATTCAGCCACCCCAAGCCATACAATTTTTATGGCCATCATCTACCAACCTCCTGACTATGTCCTCTCAATTGATGAAGTCATCCAATTAGTATGGCCAAGCTCTGAACCTAGTCATTATTCAACAATTGTTCCACCTGTGAAAAAATGCCTTAAATTCCACCATCATACTTGTGACCACAACCTCTTATCCTTATCTTTCTGCCTCCGGAACAACTTCATTCTCCTTCTCCTGCTCCTTGACTTTATAGAGATGTTTGATCCCTTAATTATCTCTCAGTCCTCCATTCCCTCAAAGCCATTCTTTTCTTACCCTAGTTGAACATCAAGATTGATCACCTGAACAACTTACTTAACAATGCTTTTATTTCTCTGTCCCCTCTAACTTCTACTTAATCTAGCCATAAAAAAGGAAAAGAAAATGAAAAGAAACACAAAAACCAATGTTAGGTCAGAAAAAGGGTGAGAACTTTAGAATCAATCCTGTCTGAATTCCAATCCTAGCTAGACCACTTACTAACTCTGTATATTTGAGAAACTTAGCCTCTCTGAGCCTTGTGAGTGGTGTATGTGTGTGTACACGCATGTGTGTATGCAAAAAAGGAATGCGTATTGCATCGATGGCTGTTCAATAAAGATACAGAAATCATTCCAGATACCAAATAGAGAAGGATTTAAAGCAAATAAATTGTTATAAAGTTGTAAGGGAGGGGCCAGCTGGCTGGCTCAGTCAGTAAAACATGTGACTCTTGATCTCAGGGTCATGAGTTCAAGCCCCATGTTGGGTGCAGAGCTTACTTAACAACAACAACAACAACAACAACAAGGTTGTAAGGGAGGTCTGCAGAAGCATTAAAAGGAAAACAGAGGTATTCAGAGACCAGGAAACTACCACTAACCTTGGTTTAGAAGAGGAAAAGGGGAAAAGTTATCGCCCAAGGACCAAGGAGCTGGAGCCTACAATCTGCACTGGCTGCTGATGTGCCCGGAATTTGTATTGCTGATGCCAGGGGAACCACCTCTGCTTTTGCTAGGCAGGAACCACTGCTGCTGATGTTGCCACAGGCACTGCGGGAGCAGGAGGACCTCTCCCTTCCCCTCACTTTCCTCATGTGAGGGTTCTCACTGGGGGAACCTACCTGGAAAGAAGCTACAAAGGCATCTGAGAAACGCATTTTTCAGATTTCCAGCCCTATTAGTACAGGGGAGACTATAGAAGAATGGGTGTGGGGATGAGTACAAATAGGCAATATCTGCCACATAACTCTTGGCTGCAAGTGATAAAACTCAATTCAAATTAGTGTTAATTAAGCACAAAGGAAACTTACTGACTTATGGGACTTTAGGCAGAGGTAAACATAGGTGTTAAACTGATGTTACCAGGCATCTGTCTCTCCCCACCCCTTAGTTCTGCCTCGAGTTGGCTTTGTTCTCAGGCAGGCTCATCCTTCCCTGTGGCAAGATGTCCACCAGGTTTGCCTTCTATGAACACCTCTTGCCCAACAGTTGCAGGAAACCACTCAAATTTCATCATTTACCCATTTCTGAATCGATCACTTTGTCCTGACTATGGGTTAGGGACCCCACACTGACATATGGAACTGGGATGATTCTCATCTGAACCACAGAGTGGGGTGGGGATGGATCTTCAAAGAAAACTGGTGTGCTGTTACCAATAAGAAGGGGGGTGGATGCCATGCAGATAACAACAATGGCAACAACATGTTCATGACAGGATAATACTCACCTTGTAAGGTTTTTCTTGTTCTTCATCCAAACTTCTTCCTTCCTCAGATAAAGATTTTTGACAATATTGATACCACCAAGTGCAAAATCCCTCAACTTCTTGCCTGCTCCACTTTATTAATCACCCTACCTATACCCTTGTCCTCATCCCTATCCATTCAGTCTATAAAGTGAAGGTGTCTACTTCTCCATGAACCCTTGTTCCTACCTCCTCTTACTGCCTCTGGGATCTCCCTCCATCTCTCACTGTTTTTCTTTCTTTTTTTTTTAAATTTTATTTTGAGAGAAAGAGAGAAAAAGAAAGAGAGGAAGTGGGGGAGGGGCAGAGCGAGGAGGAGGAGGAGGAGGAGGAGGAGGAGGAGGAGGAGGAGAGAGGGAGAGAGAAAGAGAGAGAGAGAGAGAGAGAGAGAGAGAGAGAATCCCAAACAGGCTCCATGCTATCGGTACAGAGCCTGATGTGGGGCTCAAACTCACCAACTGTGAGATCATCACCTGAGCTAAAGTAGGACACTTTATGACTGAGCCACCCAGGTGCCCCTCATTGTCTTTTTTTTTTAATTTTCAAATTCATCTTCTCTACTGGTATCTTTTTGTAATTTATACCCAGGTTCAAGTCTCTACCATCTTCAAAAGACAAAACCAGAATCTTTAACTTCACATATATCTTTTCAGCTACTGCCTATTCCTTCTTCCAAATTTCTCAAAAGTGGAGGTGACCTGCAGTTACTTATTCTACTTCCTCGTTTTCATTTGTTCAATTCATTGTATTGTGGCTTCTGCCCTCATTTTCTGCTAAATAGATCATATCATGGGATCTAGGCCTTCAATGTTGCCAAATTCAAAGGATACCTTTTTGCCTTGAACTTATTGGAAATCTTTGCTGTATTCAATGCTGTTGACCACTTCTTCCTCCTTGAATGCCTTTCCTGCCTTGGATTTCTTCCATGACATTACTCTTTGCTGATTCTTCTCTTAATGTTTCTTCTTACCCTTCTTTTCCTCTGCTGGCTTCCCAAATGCTGGTACTCCTAGAGTTCACCTCTGTCCTTTTCTTTTTTCACCCCATATGCTCTTCCTGGGAATGTATTAAAATAGTCCTATTCAATAAGGGCATTGAGCAAGTCCTTGCCAGGCCTAGCATCTGACTTATGAGTGCCACTCCATATAATATTTGGAAAGATTTTACTCCTGATAGATTTTTCAAATTGTAACAACCACCCAGAAGAGGGTTTATTGAATAAACTACAAGAAAAATTGCAATATCAAAGCAATACTTACATACAGCTGTAGAAAGGTCTGCCTTTGCATCATTAAGTGTCTTTGCTGCTAATAGAGATGAAAGATCTATTCTTCCATATAAGTGACACAGGTGAAAACTGCCTTGTAATGCTAAATGGCCGGTCTATTAATCCAAAGAGAGCAAAGCCAGTGTTCTTGGTAAGTGACTCTGGATAGATTTGCTTCTTTTTTTTTAAGTTTATTTATTTGTTTTGAGAGAGGGAGAAAAAGAGAGAGAAAGAGAGACAGAGAGAGAGAATATATATGAGCAAGGGAGGGGCAGAGAGAAAGGGAAAAAAAATCGCAAGCAGACTCTGCGCTGTCAGTGTGGAGCCTGATGCAGGGTGCAAACTCACAAACTGTGAGATCATAACCTGAGTCAAAACCAAGAGTTGAATGCTTAACCAACCGAGCCACCCAGGTGCCCCTGGATAGATTTGCTACTAAACGAAGTTTTTTTCCCTAATAGTTTCAAGGTAATAACTTTAAAAGATTGCTGCCTCAAAGGGACCTACATTGGTCAGAACCACACACTGAGCATCTGAGGCAGTTCATAGGCTATTGGTTGCTCCGAGGCCATGGAGAGCATCAGAAGTGGAAAAGAGATACAATAGAGAGAGGATGGATGAAGGACACAGGTTGCTTCCCCATTATTCAGAAAGCTTTGCAGACTTATGAAGAGATCAGGGGTTCAAGAAGACTGTGTATAGGTCAAATTGCATGATGTGTGAACTGTATAATTTCCTTTTTACATCTTAGCTAATTAGACTCCTTTCCCCTTCCCCACCCTGTACTGTGTGCCTCTGGTTATCCGAAGAGATTTCCCTGAATATTGCGCCCATCCTACTCAATGGGATAGGGAAGACAAGTTTTCTGCTTTGTAAATGGTGATATTTCTGGATTTTTTGCTCCAGCAGAAATCTGGAAGTCATCTCTTTATTCATACTTCCATAGCCAATCAATCAACTGATCACTATTTTTGGGAATTCTACCTACTGAATTTTATTACACCTATGCAACTTTCTCCATCCCTACTCCCACCACTATAATTATCTGCTACCTAGACTACATCAGTTGCCTCCTAACTAGTCCCCACACTGACAATTTTGCTCTCCTCCTATCTATTCTCCATTTAGCAGCTGAAGTGATCTTCCAAAATGCAAGGGGGAATATGCCACTCCCTTGCTTCAAACCCTTTGATAATTCTCCATTCCCCTTAAAATAATGTCCAAAACCCTTAGCCTAATATACAAAGCCCTTTTTGCTTTGGTCCCTATCCATTTTACCAGCTCAACTAATGAGAATACTTCATTCTCACATCCATACTGGCCTTCTTGTACTTCTCCTTGGCCTTGGAATAATTTCCTCTTCTCCTGGCTGACCTCCATTTCCTTTACCCTTTCCCCTCTCATAAGTGCCACTGTCTTATGAAAGCCTTCCCAAACCTCCCAGGCCAAATTTAGTCTGCTCCTAGCATCCTGCCCATCTCCTGCAAGATAGTCATCACGTTTCTAACCACATGTTAATGTCTCTTTCCCCTGTTATTCAAACTTCCTGAAGGTGGGGACAACGCTGTGTATTCTTGTTTCTTTACATGTTCCTAGCACCAAGGACAGTGCCTTGCACTTAATTTGTCGAAAGGGAAAGAATGAATGAATGAAGAGGACACCCTTCCTCTCTTGGATAATTCTTACTCATCTTTCAAGAACCAAGGTCAGATGTTATATCCTTCAGGTTAGGTTACAGTCAAATCTGATTCATCTTTGGATCCTTAGGTTCTAGGTTGGGACCTGGCACATGGTTCATATATCATAAATGTTTGTCAAATCATAATATTCCTTGGCCAGGAATGAATAATTATTGAAACTGAATGATGATATGAGGGTTTATTATACTGTTAAGTCTCCTTTTGTATATATTTGAAATTTTCCATAATAAATAAAGTTAAAACATTTATATTCACCTCAAGTCAAGTGAAAGTATAGTCAAGGATGATCTTGAGGCTTCCAGTGTGGACAAACCAGTAGATGGTGGTGTCATTCACTGGGAAGGGTAAAGTGGAGCTGGATCCAGGCTGCTGTCTATGTGTGTGTCTGTGGATGTGTGTGTTGGGGAGAGTCCTTTTTCACCAGGGTGAAACTTCTTAGAAGGCCAATGAAAGGGTTAAATAATGAATTTATATTGGACACCTTTAATTTAAGGTACCTTGAAGGCTCCTCCAGACAGTCGCTCAATGGTTAGAATTTCCAATAAATTGAAACCTCTGCTTTAGCAGAATGAACCAAGTGACGGTTTCTGGATTGAAACCTTCCCCCTCATATCCTTGATGGCCTCCTGGCCACTGGGAGCTATCCCACCACCCAGGGAGTAGTCTGCAGAGCCTGAAGCTCCTCCATTTTTTCTTTCACACTTTTCACCCACATTCCACTTTTTTCCTTCCCTTATGAATTTCTACTAGGGAGTGATTTATTCCAGACATTCTAGAGTCCTTGGTGTCATAGCTTTACCTTCAGCAGCAAGGGTTTCCCTTATGAATTTCTACTAGGGAGTGATTTATTCCAGACATTCTAGAGTCCTTGGTGTCATAGCTTTACCTTCAGCAGCAAGGGTAGACTGTTAAGAGACATCTGGGTTTCAGTCTGATTTCACCACTTACTTGTGACTGCTGGCAAGTCGTTTTGCCTTTCTTAATCTCAGCATCTGTCTCTGAAAAATAAGGATAATAGTGGCGATTTCACAAGGCTGGTATGAGGATGCATGCCTGCAAAAGGTTTAAACACCGAGCCGAGCCTCTCACAGTGTAAGCGATCAATAAATACGATCTATTATTATTATTATTATTATTATTATTATTATTACCACCAACCCTGTGTCCTCATTGCCTCTCCACCAGGACGTCAGAGGCTGTTGCCGCAAGAGTGGAGCAGGCTGCCCTCCTCGGGGAGCCTCCCCGCGCGGCCGCGGCCCGGCCACCGCCACAGCCACTCCCGCTCCAGCCTGGTCGGTGCGGCGCGTGCGGGGATGCGGGCCCTGGGCCCGGTGGGGCGCGCTTGGTGAGTCCGGCGCCTCGCCGCCGAGGGCGGTGCCGGGCTGGACAGGGGTTGGCGGAGGC
>NC_043710.1:50286347-50365562 GCF_006229205.1 Suricata suricatta
GCCAGCGGACCCCACAGCCCCTTCCCCTCGAGGCTTGGGTCCCCCCCGGGCAGGCCCCATCCCTGCGGGCGGTCCTCCCGCCGCGCGCATCCCGACCATCCTCCTTTTCTCCCTTGTAGGCTCCACCTCGGTCCTCACAAAGCCCCCTCCCCGACCTTTACCTGGTGCCCCTCCGGGCTTGGGAGGGTCGAGTTTGGGGGACCGAAGCCAGGAGAGGTGGGGGATGGGGTGGGGGAGGGGAGGTCAAGGGCTGGGAATGGGACGTGGGGTGAGGTAGGCAGAGCCCTGGCGGATTTCTCCAGGGTCCCAGGCCTGGAATCTGTCAAGCCGCATTCTGTTGCCCTCGGCGACTAAGGGGTGTGCCTTGGGGCCGGCTGTGTCCCCAGCTCGGCCAGGAGGCCTAGCACTCACAGAAGCACTAGTCCAGAGCAGCTTTCCCGCTGCCAATTAGCGGTTATTCGGAACGTATTTTGCATCGGCCTGTGCATTTCTCGCATTCCCGGCCCCTCCAGACTAGTCTCAGCTCTCTCTTCTCTTTAAAAGCCAAAGCCTTGCCTACACTTGCTGTCTTCATTTCCTCACTTCCCATTCATTCTTAAAACCTCTTCATTTCGTCTCTGTCGCCCATGCCCACTGAAACTGCTGGAGCCAAGGTCACCTGAAACCTCCATGTGGCCAACTCCAAAGGACACTTTCCTGTTATCCCCCTTTACCTTTTAGTAGTATTTGGTGGGATATGGTAACTGTCCTGGAAGCATTTTCCTGGTTTGTCTTGTCCGGCATTGTCTGCTCCTTCCTGGTCTCATTTGTTACCTCCTTTTCCTCCCTTTAGATATTGGTGAAGCTTTTGGTTCTGTCCTGAGCTATCTTCTCTCATTATGTACTTTCTCCTCAGGTATTTTATTCAGTCCCAGGCCTTCAAATTTCATATATGTATTCTGAGGATTCTCAGATGTTTATATCCAGCCCAGACTTCTTTTCTGAAGTCTACATCCAGCTGCCATCATGATATCCCCATTGAAGTTCAACAGAAATCCCGGACTACAGATCCCAAGCTGAATTACCTTCCCTGTGTCACCTCTCTATGCTTCTTCCAAACCACTTCTCCCTTCAGCTCTCAGAAATGGCTACTTTCCAAGCTGGGATCCTGGGCAACATTCTAGATTAACCTCTCTCCCTCATCCCCAGTATCTAATGTCACCAAATTCTGTCACATCCGCTACCTAAATATTTTTCAGGTATTTTCCATTCATTTCACTCTAGCCTCACCGCTACTGAATTTAATCTAGGCCAAAACTCTTTTTCCCCCTCATTGCTCTAATTGCATACCCTCTTGCCTACCTCCCCTTAAACATTCTGAATACAGTGTGATCCTTTAAAAAATGGTATCTGTCTGATCACTTACTCATTCAACAAATGTACTTTGAGCACCTTTTATACATCTGGTACTGTGTTAGGCACTGAAGATGTAATTATGAGCAAAATAGACTGGGATGTTGTCCCTACGGAGCTGATAATCCAGGAGGGAATCAGATAAGAGTAAAATCACAAGTGCAATAAATACTATGAAGGAAAGGTGGATGGTGCCTTGAGAACACATAAAAGCACAGTGCAAACTGGTCTGGGAGATAGAGAGCCAAGGAAGGTTTCTCTGAGAACATGACATTTGAACTAAGATGTAAAGGATGAGTATCAGTTAGTTAGGCTGAGTGAGGGTTAGCAGAAGGAGGTTCCAGGCAGCAGGGAAAAATCACATGCAGACACCTTGTGAAAGGAGAAAGCATCATGTCTTCAAGGAATCAAAAGAAGGCCAGTGAGACTAGAGAGCTGAGTGCTGATGCTGGAGAGGAAGGCAGAGGCCACACTGAGCATGACAGTTTAGGCCTTGTTAATAATTGTGATCTTAAGGTCTTTGTCCTTGGTACGGATTGTGATGGTAGTGGATGTGGAGAGTAGATGAAGTCCAGAAATTTTCCTCAGAGAGAAAATTATCAGTATCTGGGGATGGATGGGATGTGGGGGGTGAGGGAGAAGCTAGTGTCAAGGATGATACCCCTGCGTCTGATTTGCACAACCAGATGGGTGGTTCTAACACTGCATGAGCCAGAATCCTAAAGGAAGACTAGTTAGGGTGTGGGAGAGAGAAGCTTAAGCAGGCATGTTTGTATGAGAGGCCTTTGAGACATCAGGCAGAGGAGATGTTGAGTAGGAAGTTGAATGTACATGTCGTGGAGCTCAGATGAAGGGTCTGAAATGGAGATGTAAATTTGTAAATGAACAGTGTATGGGTAGCACCTGAAACTATGGGCATAAGGACATAAGAACAAGCCATGAGAAAGGACATAAAGGACATAAGAACAAGCCATGAGAAACTCTAACATGTAACAGCTGTTAGAGGAAGAGGAGCTAGCATAGGGGTCTATGAAGCCACGGGACAGGAACTAGAGTGTAGAAAGAAAACCAGGAGATGTAGTGTGGGGAGCCATGGGTGAAAGCTGGATGAGAAGCAGGGTGTGGAGCGGTGCCGAGAGTACAACCAAGATGCTGTGTGGTTTGGATTAAATGACAGGGTCCTCTTGACCTTGGCAGGAGCTGTTACCAAGGTGTGCTGGGAATGGAAGCAGAGTCAGACAGGGTTGAGCAGTGAGTGTAAGGTGAGGGAATGGCAACAGTGAGTAGAGATGTCTCTTTCAAGAAGTTTGCTTGAGCTGGGGAGAGAAGGAGCAGTTAAAGGTGCTGGAGGAGCATCTGTCATGAAACATTCTGTTTTTAAGTTGGGAAATAGTGGATCCCATTGAGAAGGAGAGGTTGATTATATAAAAGAAAAAATGGATAAACAGTTGTATAAAATTCCTGGAAAGGCATGAAAGGAAGGAGCCAAGTAACAGATGAAGCAGTTGGTCTAATGAAGAAGGAGAAGAGGATAGGTGCTCAAGTCAGCAAATTTGTTTTTGGACATTTTCCAACTGCTGGCTTCCATTTCCTCTGTGAAGCAGGAGTGGGAGATCTTCTTCTGGGAGGGAGGGGTGGTCCAAGGAGAGTTGTGTTTTTGTCTCAACTTAAAGGTCTCTTCATTGGGGCACCAGAGTGGCCAAGTCAGCTAATCATCTGACTCTTGATCTTAGCTAAATTCTTGATCTCAGGGTCATGAGTTCAAGCCCTGCATTGGGCTCCATGCTGGGTTTTAAGCCTACTTAAAAATCCCCTTCCTCAAGCAGGTCTTTGCTGATTTCTGGATTGGAATAAGCCTCAGACTCTTGTAGTGCCCTGTTCCTTCCCCACCACAGTGCGCCATCATTTGTTCAACAAATAGGGAGTGCTTATTGGTGCCAGGGACTGTTCTAGATACTGGCACTACACTGCTAGACTGTATACATCATTGGGGAAGAACCATTTCTTTGTAATTCATCACTCTTCCCCATGCCTAGTACAGTGTCTCACAAGTAGTAAGCTGGCAGGTTAGAGGACTCTTGACCTTGAGTAGGACTCACCCCTACCCCTGTGGTTTGATATCATCTCCTTCAGGCCTAGTGGCCACTCTTTTAGCTCCTTGCCTGTGGTTTGATATCATCTCCTTCAGGCCTAGTGGCCACACTTTTAGCTCCTTGCCTGAAGGGCCCTGCCCAGCTCCCTGCCTTGAGCCAGAATTCATGTGGATCCTTCTATCCTTTGAGAGGCTTCAGGTAGACATAACTCCAGTGAGAAGAGAGAGGCTGTCATGTGCCCCTTAAAGATGCTGGTCATCCTTTGACATCAGAAGTTAGGTGATGGTGCCACACAGTGCCTTGAACCAGGTGCTCAGGCTTCAGCACTTGTTCATAACAGAGCTGCCTCATTTCTTCCCCAGTACTTTCTGCCCTGGTGACCAGAGGACAGGGATGCCCTGGAGTCGAGCTGGCTCTTCACTGTCCCAGTCTCACGGTGTATGTGCCCTTTCCAGATCACACCTCCAAGTGCTAAGGAGGTTGGTCCCATCCTGAGCATACCATTGCTTCAGAGAAGCGCTCATCATCTCCATCATCCTCTGAGTTTGCCAGAGTCATGGGGTCTTCCACATCCTGGAACTCACGGAGATCTGACTGTTGAACAGACTTCAGGCCAGGATGTTAGTTTATGTTAACTCCATCCCTCCCCTCTCCCCTAGATCTCAGTCCTTGCTGCCCTGGGATCCCCTGCCTTTATCATTCTTCAGCACCCTCCCTGACATGCCTTTTGCCCACCCCCAGACCACAGGACCACACAAGCCTGTCTCAACATCTGTTGCCACTAGTTCCGAGCCTCCTAATTCCTCTCATCGCATATCTGACCCCTCCATTTTTCCCTTCCGTCCACACCAAGGGCCCACTCTGTCGCAGATGCACAGCACACACTCTTTGGTAATGGGAATGTGAAACTGAATAAGACATAGCTTCAGATGTTCGGATGGAATGGGACACTGGGTGTCATGAGATACGGAGAGGGAACAGTCCCCTGAGCATGAGGAAGGAGGACTGAACTGGAAAGGCTCACTGCTTAGGAGCCTTGACTGCTGAGCCAAGTTTTGAAATATGAGCAGAGATTCTCACATGGGGAGATAGGATTCCAAGCTGAGGGAGCACTATATACAAAGAGCCAGGGTTGTGAGGGTACCACAGGTTCTAGAATCTGCCATACTTTGTGAGGCTGCAGTGTAAGGTGTGAAGGATCAGGGGAAGGGGAAGAGGTTTGAGAGGTCATAGGGATTGGCTCAGGGAGGCTCTTGGTGTCCTGCTAGCGAGCACAGACCTTACCCTGAAGGCAGCAGTGAGCCATCTAGGTTTTCCAACTGAGGAGTGACACAATCTGGTTTCCATTTTTGGAAGATTACTGTGGTTCTAGGCAGCGACAGAGCCATTTATTTTTCTCATTTATGCCAGTGACCGTGAGTTTGCTTACTGCCCAGATGGAGCCACACCAAGCAGCCAGCAGTTACACGTGAGGCAGATACACAGACAAGAACATGCTTTCATCTGTGTCACAGACGTGTGCACAGCATTGTGCCAGGGTCTGAGGAGCTGGGCAGGATGGAAGGGTGGACTATGCCTCCTGCCTCAGGACCATATGTGCACCTGGAGAGAGAGCAAAGCCTTACTCAGGCAGCTGAAAGCACCTCACAGGCAACCTGGGCTCAGGACTGAGAGCTGCTCTGAGGTGCAGAGAGGCCTGGGGCCCAGGGTTTGGGAGGAGGTGAAAGAACTCCCCAGTGGGTCCAGAGGGAGAGAGAACTCTCAGGTGAGAAATCAGGGAGAAAGAGACATACAGTGGGAGTTGGAGAGAGGTGTGTGTTGAGGGGTAGTCAGTGAGGGAGAGCTGTGTGCTGGAGGGAAGGGTCAAGGAAGAAGAGAGGACACCGAGAGGATATCAGGGAGGGGAAAGGGTGACTCAGTAGGAGCTAAGAGGGCCAGGATGAGAGAAAATTGGGTAGTAGTTGGTCAGGGAGAATGACTTGTGAAGTGGTGGCAGGGAGGGTCCAGGAAGTGAGCACTTTACAGTGCGGGGGGGGAGGGGGTGTCAGTCAAGGTGGGCAGCAGAGCAGTGGAAGCTCAGGGAGATGGGGAGAGTAGAGTGAGGTTTTGAGAGTGGGATCATTGGACAATGTGCCTGGAAGGATGGGAAGGCAGAGAAGGTGGTCCACAAAGGGCTCGTAAGGAGAGGGGGCCCAAGGGGACAGGAAGTAGGGGGCTATCAATGTAGGACAGGAGATTCCCTCACCTGAAGGGGAGATAGGGTTTGGTTGGGGAACTGTTGAGACACAGTAACATGGCCAAAGTGTGTTTTCTGAAACTGGGAGAGGAGATGCTAAAATGGGGCCCTTAGGAGATGGGAGGGCAGAGTTACACATTCATTCAACAAATATTGATTGAATTCCTATTCTGTGCCAGGACTGTGTTAAGCTCTAGGTATATTGCATTGATCAAAAAAAAAAAAAAGACAAAATCCTCCACCATGGAAGTGAAATTATAGAATTACAGTCATAAGGAGACAATCATGAACCAGATAATAATAGTAATAATAATAATAATAATGTTTGATAGCTTGATAGGTGGTCTAAGCAGTATGGAAGGTTTGAGTATTGCCGAGAGAGGGAGTGGTGGTCTGCAGTTTTAAAAGGGTACCAAGGAAAGAGTCACTGAGAAAGTGACATTTGGATCAAGACCTGAAGGGCTGAAGGGTACAGGTCAAAAGCCCCTGCAATGACCCAGGCATGGGCCATTATAGGGGCTGGCAGATGGAGTGGTGCCCAGGATGAGACACTTTATATAAACAGTCATCAAAATGTAGCTTCAACTGGTCAAAGGATTGGGACTGAAGGTCCTTCCATTGCGATCTTCCTTCCCAGGTTCTTGCCTTTGAGGGACGGGTCTACAGCTCATTCCTCCTATTCTCACAGTCCCTAGTAGGGGTAGGCTTCAAGACTGGTTGACCCTAGTGATTTAACAATAATAAGAATGCAGCCTGGGGAGCCCACAGTAGGAGGGCTGTGGATAGCAACGTGGCAGGAGGAAGGGAGCAGTCAGTGTCCAGTATCCAGAACACACGAGCCAGCCCCACGCCAGCTGGGTCCCTGGCACAGTAAGCCCCGGTCGGATAAGCTGGGGGTGGGGATGCACAGAGAGCCATTGTGTGGAGGCTCTGTCGTTGGGAGAGAGGACAGAGCAGGGGGCTAGCTGTGCTGTCCCAGAAGCTCGGGGCTGGGCATTTGGGGCCAAAATGGACTGTGGGGCCTGGCCCTCGCCTTTGGTGGAGATGAGGTTGAGCAGGTGATGGTGAAGGGGGACAGCAGTTGATCCTAGTCATTTCATGGGAAAATAGCTCACAGCACATGGAGCAGTGGGTGCTGGCCTGCTGCACGTAAGGGAGATGAGGAGGTGCAGAGCACAGCCTGGGCAGAAGCAGGGGTGCTGCTGTCCCAACCTGGAGGCTCAACACAGTCTCCTCTCCCCACCCTACAGGATCTGCCAAGGCCATGTCTGTTCCATCGTCACTGAGCCAGTCGGCCATTAATGCCAACAGCCACGGAGGCCCCGCCCTGAGCCTACCCCTGCCCTTGCACGCTGCCCACAACCAGCTGCTCAACTCCAAGCTGCAGGCCACGGCTGTGGGACCCAAGGACCTGCGCAGTGCCATGGGGGAGGGTGGTGGGCCTGAGCCAGGTCCTGCCAATGCCAAGTGGCTAAAGGAGGGCCAGAACCAGCTGAGGCGGGCTGCCACGGCCCATCGTGACCAGAACCGCAACGTGACCTTGACCCTGGGAGAGGAGGCCAGTCAGGAACCTGAGATGGCACCCTTGGGCCCCAAAGGCCTGATGCACCTGTACTCTGAGCTGGAGCTCTCCGCCCACAATGCAGCCAACAGAGGGCTCCGTGGATCTGGCCTGATCATCAGCACTCAAGAGCAGGGGCCAGATGAAGGAGAGGAGAAGGCAGCCGGGGAGGCCGAGGAGGATGATGAGGAAGAGGACGAGGAGGAGGAGGAGGAGGACTTGTCTTCTCCCCAAGGGCTGCCTGAACCCCCGGAGAATGTGGAGGTGCCCCCCAGACCCCAGGCCCTTGCTGACGGTCCCCGAGAGCACAGCAAGAGTGCCAGCCTCCTGTTTGGCATGCGGAACAGTGCAGCCAGTGACGAGGACTCAAGCTGGGCCACCTTATCCCAGGGAAGCCCCTCCTATGGCTCCCCAGAGGACACAGGTACCTTAATGGAGCTTGATGTGGGGAATATGGGAGGGCAAGAGGGCAGAGGTCAGGCCTTTCCAAACAGAGGCCAAGGCCAGCCTGGGCATGAGTCACAAAGTGCATGTCCTCAGTCCTCAGCAGACCATATCCTGGTTTTCCTGAATGAAACCACTCCTACATGCAGAGTGCTTGCACAAGTTGATAGATCCTCCCATCATGCACACATCAGTGAATGGTAGACCAGGTGCATTTAGGGAGCACTTACCAGGTACTGCCCTGTGCTCAACATTGTCGTATTTAATCCTCACAATAATGTTGTGAGGTAGAGACTGTTATGATGCCTGTACTATGATGATGATGTACTACAGATGACAAAAAAAAGGAGGCCTGGACAGGTTAGGTAGCTTTCCCAAAGTCGCAGTCTGGGATCACAGTAGGACTGAGTCTTGACCTAAGCTCTTGGCCCTGCATACCCTGCCACTGATGCACACAGCACAATGAACCAGGTGCACTTGAGCCAGGTTTTAACAGGCCAGGTCTGGAGGCGGCAGCAGCACCTGCCCACAGAGGTCTATTTGGAAAGACTGAAGTCGGTTGTGTGCAGAGACCACTCTGGCATTGCAAAGATACCGTTTTGTATCTTTTGTATCAGGAATGGATTATTGACTAAAAGGGAATAAAGGAAGACTAAACACTTTCTCCTGGGTGGGTAGGGGGAGAAAATAGATATTAGGACTCCAAGGACTGATCATTAAATGTGTCCTATTTAAGTAAATTGAGTCTCCATATTTACTCATGTCACATAGAGATGCAGTCAAGGCTGAGGAAAAAAGGACAGAGATAATGGGATGTAGCTACACCCTGGACTTCTGTGGACTGGGATGTAAGTAAAGATTAGGAAAGGCTTGGGCACTTGGGTCGCTTAGTCAGTTGAGCGTCCGACTTCGGCTCAGGTCATGATCTCATAGTTCGTGGGTTCCAGCCTCGCGTCAGGCTCTGTGCTGACAGCTAGCTCAAAGCCTGGAGCTGCTTCAGATTCTGTCTCCCTCTCTCTCTGCCCCTTCCTTGCTTGCTCTCGGTCTCTCTCTCAGAATAAAGACATAAAAAAAAAAAGAAAATTAAAAAAAAAAGATTAGGAAAGACTCTTGTGTGTACCTGGCACCAGGCACCATACCAGACCCCAAACTGTGAAGCCTTTGCAGGGGGACATGCAGTTCATGCAGATGAGCTGAGGGCAGGACACTGTACCCTTTCAAAAAACTTATCATGGACATTTTCAAATATCTACAGAAGTCGAGAGAATAGAATAATGAGCCTGATTTCCCATGACCCAGTTTCAACAATTATCAACACATGACTAATCTTGCTGCCCCCACCTACTCCTGGGCCCTAGCCTAGGTTATTTGGAAGCAAACATCCAAATCCATAAATGTTTACCTATGCATTTCCAAAAAAATAAGACTCTTTTAAAAATATCCACAATATACTATCATGAGCTCAAAACTTTAACAATAATTCCTTAATATTATTAAACATCTAGTCAATGCTTACAATTTCCCAGTTGTTTAATAAATGACCCCTAACCTTGCTACTTAAAAAAAAGTTTTGATTGTTTGAATCAATAACCAAAGAGCCCCAGACCTTTCGGTGGTGGATGTGTATATTAAATTTTCTTTTGGTCTGTATATTGTCTTTCCAGTCCTCTGTCTCTCTCAATTTTTGCCTGCAGGTTGTTGTTGTTATTGTTGTTGTTTTAAATTGGAGACTCTGTGTTATCTGTCTTGGGTTTTCCATGGTCTGGATTTGCAGACCTTCTCTCTGTGGCAGTGTTGAACAGGTTTCTCTTTCCAGAGATTTCCTGTAAATTTGAGAGTAAGTTCCAGAGCCTTGATCAGACTCAGAGTTGAGAGGTCTTTTTGTGTGTGTTTTGCTTTTGCAAAACATTGAGTACTTTTATCAAAGAGAAAGTCTTTTCGCCTCTTTTTATGATGTTAGTGACCTTCGATGGTGATTGCTTGGACCCCCTTTAAAGGGAGCGCTGCTGCTCTACTCCAGCTTGTTACTTATAGGGTTGGGTCGGGGGAAACGCAGTTGCAATGGAGCCAGTTCGTGCAACTTTTCTAGGTGAACTGAAAACTGGACATTGATATGAAATATCCCCATTTATTTTTTTAAAATTTTTATTTTAAAGTTTATTTTTGAGAGAGAGAGAGCGAGAGCATGAGCGGGGAAGGGGCAGAGAGAGAGAGGGAGACAAGACAGAATCTGAAGCAGGCTCCAGGCTCTGATCTGTCAGCATAGAGCCCGATGCGAGGCTTGAACCCATGAACCGTGATATCATGACCTGAGCTGAAGTCAGCTACTTAACCTACTGAGCCCCTCAGGTGTCCCCCCATTTCTTTCTTTTTTTTTTTTTTTTTTTAAAAGCACCATGCAGCCCCACCAAATCTGAGTCTTGTATCAGTCTATAGGCTGCTGGTTTGCAGTCTCTGCCCTAGTGGTGGGTATGAGTCAGAGGCCTGATTGCTCAGGGGCTGCTGGGATGGTCACTACAGTGCTGCCCCTGCCAACCTTCTGGGAGAAGAAGGTTAGAACTGCTGAAGAAGTGGGCAGGGTATGCTGGGCATGGGCATCAACCTCAGTGAGAGAGGATGGTCAAGGATCAAGCTCTGGTGGAGACTGTGGAAGTTCAAAGTAGTGAGTGGTGTGGGGATAGCCTAAGGAAGGGGCTGAGTCACTGCTTACTCTTTTGTAATTCTGGTACTATGGCCATGAAAGCAACAGAGGAAGTCTATCCTAGGATCTCCACAAAGTTGTTGATTGAATGCATAAGTGCATGAATGAATGAATGAATGAATGGTGAATGACTGAGTGAAAAAACATTACTACCTGTGTTGGGTTCATACTGCCAGGCCTTGTCCTAGATGCTGAGAATGCATTCTATAAGGGAGGAGGTTCCCAGCCCTATGGCACTCACAGTCTAGTGGGGGAGACAGAGATAAACAGACAACTCTGATCAGCACGGTGAGCACTGGGATGGGAGAGGTGCAGGAGGGGCACCCAGCCCTGCCTATGTGCATGGTGGGGGGATAGGGGGTGGGTCAGTTTTGAGAAGTAGATGCCTGAAGGAGGAGTGGATCATAGCCAAGTGAAGATTGAAGGATGGAGGCTGGACTTGGAGAGGATGAAGGGCTTGCCAAGCAGGGAGAGAGAGAGAGAGATAAGGAGGGGGGGGTGCTCACAGATAAGGCTGAGGGGCAGAAAGTTAGGGGCTCAAAACAGCACCCAAACTCCAGGAGGAGTTTAAGTTCTATCTTGAAGGCAAGAGAAAAAATAATCAAGAGTATTAAAGTGGAGAGTAGTTTAGCATTTTGGAACAATCATGTGTGTTGTAGTGTGCAACCCAGATTGGAGGAGACTAGGCTGGAGGAGGGAGCCCACTTGTGAGGTTGTTGTGGTGATCCAGGTGAGAATTCCAGGTAGGAGCTTGGACTACTATAGTGACATGGGAGGAGGGAAGAGGAGAGACCATTATGCAATTCACTGACCCCTGAGCAAATGGCCACCCCTGGTTTCACCATGAAGGCATGCATGGATGAGTGAATGAATGATACACAAACCTTTGAATTTGTGCATGAGTGCCTGAATGAGTCAATGCAGGAGTGAAGATGTACATTCCTGAAAAAAATGTGTGCATGTGGCAGAAAGGCCTGAGTGGGGCTGTGCTTGGAGGGAGATGTGCCAGGCTACAGAAGGGCCTCCCAGATGGTCATGGGGGGAGAGTGGCCCCTTCAGGACAGATCGGAAGGATGAAGCTCTTTGAAGCAGGAAGGTACAGGCCAACAGGGATGGCAGATGGATTGGTGTGTGTGACTAAGTCAGAAGATGGTCAATTGGTCCCTAGATTCAAAAGGTGTATGACCCTCCATGAAGAAGGGTGTGGCTGTGGAGGGCATGGTTGCCCTGGGTGCTGGTGTTCCTGAAAGGTTTGATAGGAGAGCCCTGAGGACGATGGAGGGTTCCTGGGAAAGAGCAGGCATTCTAATTTCCTGGGGCCTGAGGTGAAGGGAGGGTGGAGGGAGAAGAGGTGGTAATGGCTACTTAGAAGGCTGGAAGGGCAAGAAGAGCCCCTCCTCTGTGAGCCCACCTCACTTGGAAGCTGAGGGTGGTGAGACATCTTGCTCAAATAAAGAACTCTCACATCAGGTGTGCATCCACCTTGGATAACTGTGCCTGCTCCCAGCCCCTCTGGGCCCAGTTGCCCAGCAGTCTGGGTCTGGGGACTGCCTGTATCCTCAGTGCTGCCTCTTGGACCAGTCAGGATTCCTGGTTTCCTTGGTAACGGGAAGCACGTCAGCAGTCTGGGCGCTCCCAGCTATCCTGGTGCTGCGGTTGCCGAGGAGACGCTGCAGCCTAGCTGGGCCCTGGCAGGTGAGGGGGGCTGTGCTGGGAAGCCCCGAGCCCAATCTCAAGCTTGCTGGGGCCCAGCCCTTACGGCTCACTTTTGGCCTCAAAGTGCCCGGCAAGTTCTGGGCCAGGGAGGGAACCCTGGGAGCCCTGAAGCCACACCCTTTTTGTGCTGAGAGCTACAGGCTTTGCAGGGCCCCAGGTGACTGAGGTATTCCCTAGGGGTTGAGCTTCCTGGTGTCCCCAAGACTAGGTTTGACTGTGGTGCTGTGGCGGCTGCTGCAGGGTGAGATGGAGATTCAGGATTGGGGGAGGGGAGCCAGGATTAGAAAGAAGAGATGTGAGCAGGATGGGCTGGGGTCTTATGAAGACCCTCTGTCCTCACCTCAAGGAGTTCCCCTCCCGTGGTGGTCCTGTCCCCTCCTTGGCGAGTGCCAGGCGGGGGAGGATCTTGCCTGGCAGGCGCTCTGCCCTGGTGAGAAGGGGGCGGGATGAGCTTTTCTCTGCAGCCCAGCACCAGGCTGTGAGCCCAGCTGGCTGGGCTGGAGGGGCTGTGAGGAGGGAGGGTAGAGGCAGGAGGGGCTGGGAACCAGCGCCATGTTCTCCCAGGACTTTTTCCTGGCCATCATCCTGCAGGACAGCAGCCCAGGTGAGGGGTGGCGTGGGGCTGGGTATGCTGTGGGGTGGGGCTGGGTGGGGAGGAGAGGCAGAGGAGGCATAAGCTGGGCCACAGAGCTGGAGTTGTGTGGCTCTGCTAGGAGACAAGGGGCGTATGTCACAGGTACGTGTGCATGTGCATGAAATATTTGCCTGCCTCTGTGTGTGGTAAAGGGTTTCGGTGTGGGTGTCTGTGGTGTCTGCACACATATGGCAGAGGTTGACTGAGTGTGCACTCCCCGTTTGTGTTGTACACACAGGTTTGTTGGGGGTTGTAGTGGGTGTGGTCTCTGTGCACACGCGGTGGGAGCTGTTATATATAACTGTGTGTGCACGCCTCTGCACTAATGGGGTCTGCATTAGTGTATGGCTGGAGTTGGTGTGTGTATGTATGTTTTTGCCCCTGTACATGTGGGTGCCCCTGACCGTGATACCTGCCATCTATGTTGGCATTTTGTGTGTGTGCACACCCTTGTGTTTGATGTGGCTGCACAGGTGTGTCGTAGGGCTTGTATATGTTGCGTGTCTAAGTGCACATATGTGTGCAGGAGCTGATATGCTTGTGTACCTGAAATATGTATATGTATGATAGGAGGTCAGTTGGGGTTACCCAACCTCTCTCCCTTCTCTCTGCCTTCCTCTTTCCCTCTTTGTGGCCACATTAGCCAGGCGCAGGGTCTAGGGGGAGACCTGAGTCATATCCCCTGCAGGTGGTCCCCCATGTTGTGATTCCAGACTGCAGGCTCTAGGAGGAAGCAGGAACTTTGTGCGGGAGCCCTTCCCCCATTCCTCCCTCTGCACAGTGGGGTCCCAGTGCGGGGACTGGGCATAAGTACCCACTGTCTGCTTGTTGGATGGGCACACCCTCATCAGTCCCCCCACCTGGCAGATTCCTTCTGGAACCCCAACGCCTTCGAGACGGATTCCGACCTGCCGGCTGGATGGATGAGGGTCCAGGATACCTCAGGGACCTACTACTGGCACATCCCAACAGGGACCACCCAGTGGGAGCCCCCAGGCCGGGCCTCTCCCTCACAGGGGAACAGCCCCCAAGAGGAGTCTCAGGTGAGCTCACAGGTTGTTTTTTGCTCAGGGGTGGAGGGCTGGTGCTGCTGGAGCAAGATGAGCCACCCACTCATTGCTCCCATCCCTCTTCCTAGCTCACTTGGACAGGCTTTGCCCACGGAGAAGGCTTTGAGGATGGAGAATTTTGGAAGGTGAGCGGACCTGCTTTACAGTGGGGGAGCTGGAGAAGGGGCATCATTTTGGTCCTGACTCCTCTCACCCCTTCCCAAGGATGAACCCAGTGAGGAGGCCCCTATGGATTTGGGGCTGAAGGACCCTGAGGAGGCGACATTGTCCTTCCCAGCTCAGAGCCTCAGGTGAGTGGGAAGGCATGACACAGTGGGCTGGCAGGGGGATGGATCTTTCTGGGAGAGGCCTTGGGACACCTCCCTGTTTGGTGATCTGTACTAAGTGTTAGCATCTTCCTCCAGCCCAGAGCCAGTACCCCAAGAGGAGGAGAAGCTGCCTCCACGGAATGCCAACCCAGGGATCAAGGTTTGTTCAAGACCAGTACCCATTCCTCAGGCTGGGGCTCCTGTGTGTGTGTGAGACCCCCTCATGTCACATTCTGGGGAGCATCTCTGATCTCAGTAAGATCTCCAGGCCCCGAGTTAGGAGCTCCTCTAGTCTTAGCACAGACCCCTGTGTCTGAGCCAGAGGCATGTCAGTGTTTAACTCAACCAGCCCAGTGGCTTGGTGGGGGCTCTGTCCATGTGGCTCAGATGCTTCCTTGTACTGCAGGGGTCTCTTCTGAGACCATCACCCCTCCCACCAACCGTACCCTGTTTGGGGAGCTCTGCACACCCTCCAGCTGCCATGTTTTGAGTCAGGAACTCCTCTGCTCTCAGCAGAGTGTCCTGTGTTGGGGGTCCTCCGGTTCTAGCTCAGACCCTGTATCTCCCACCCCCTCTTCTGTGTCTCGCAGTGTTTTGCCGTGCGCTCCCTAGGCTGGGTGGAGATGACCGAGGAGGAGCTGGCCCCTGGACGCAGCAGCGTGGCAGTCAACAACTGCATCCGTCAGCTCTCCTACCACAAAAACAATCTGCACGACCCCATGTCTGGGGGATGGGGGGAGGTGAGGGCTGAGCTGGCAGGTGTGGTGCAGTGAAGAAGGGAAGGGAGCTGTGAGGGAGAGGAGAGCTGGGCTGCCTGAGCAGTGATGGGGGGAGCGGGGTGGGGAGGGAGGCGTCAGACCCCCCAAGTGACAGCCCTGTGACATGGGTGTGTGTGTGATCCCAGGTCGGGATCTTGGGAGATGGTTTCTAACAGTGACTGGATGATAAAAGGTGTCACATAAGAGATGACAGATGTGACCTCTACTAGAGTGAGGTCTGCACGGTGAATGGTCCAACACCAAGGTGGGGGGTGCCCGGTGCTGGCGGTGGCAGAGATCAGCACCTCCCCAGCTGGGGCTCCACTGAATGCCTGCTCTCTGGGCCCGCAGGGAAAGGACCTGCTGCTACAGCTGGAGGACGAGACACTAAAGCTGGTGGAGCCGCAGAGTCAGGCCCTGCTGCACGCCCAGCCCATCGTCAGCATTCGAGTGTGGGGTGTCGGGCGGGACAGTGGAAGGTGGGAGCTGGGCCTGGGATCCTGGGGGCGGGGAGTCATCCAGAAGTCTGGGTGGGGGCTCTCCTCCCTAACTTTATTCTTTGCCTCTCTGTGCTGCCGGACCCAGAGAGAGGTACTTATGCCTAATTTACCCTGCCTGTTCCTCCTCCCACACCTGGACCAGGCACCTCAAAGTGCCCAAGTTCCCCTCTCTGCCCTGCCCCTTCCTGCCCGCTCTGCTCGCCCATTTCCCCCTCAGCATGCTTGCCTGTCTACCCACCAGCCAGAAGGCAGCACCCACAGGATACCATCCTGAGGCCAGAAGCCCAGAGGAGCTGTGATGGACAGGGAGGGCATGGGTTGGGTAGGGATGATGCCTCACATTGGATGGCACTGGGAGACACTGAGGTGCCCCTTCCCCAACAGGGACTTTGCCTACGTCGCTCGAGATAAACTGACCCAGATGCTCAAGTGCCATGTGTTTCGCTGTGAGGCACCTGCCAAGAACATCGCCACCAGCCTGCATGAGATCTGCTCTAAGGCACGGCCCCCTCCACTCCCTGGACTAGCTGCCACCTTTGCTCTACAAGGATGTGGGTGGGGGTCACTGAGTCAGGGTGGGGGCGCTCCAGGGCAACAAAGCCCTAATGGACTCTCCTTCGATCCTCCCCTCCACGCTTCCCTTGCTCAGATCATGGCTGAACGGCGTAACGCCCGCTGCTTGGTAAATGGACTCTCTCTGGACCACTCTAAACTTGTGGATGTCCCTTTCCAAGGTCAGTGCCACAACTCTTCCAGGTCCAGCTCAACTTTGTTGGCAAAGGTGCAGTAACTCAAGAAGAGGCATGTGCTACTACATGGACATGATAAAAACTGGGCACATGGAGACTAAAGTCTTTGGATCAAATAAGTGAAGGGACTCTGGTTAAAAGCAGATGGGGAATGGGTGGAAGTGAGGACTTGGCTGGGTGCACGTCCAACTTATGCCCTGGTGGTGGGACTGGGAGTGAGCAAGATCTGCCACCACAATTGATCCTCGTTTTCTTTTCCACAGTGGAGTTCCCAGCACCTAAGAATGAGTTGGTACAAAAGTTCCAAGTCTATTACCTGGGGAATGTGCCTGTTGCTAAACCTGTTGGTATGTGTGTTCTTCTTTACCTAGGGACCACCAGCTTTGATCCCAAAGCAATGCCCCCACCTTCTGCCTCCCAGTGCCTCTTTTACCAGCCCTTCCTCATGCTTGATATCACCCTTTCCTTTAAAATGCATCCCACCTCCTGTACCTATGTCCCATCTGCACTCTGTGTCCTGCCTATAGCAGTAGTTGTCATGCCTTCAGTGAGTGTGAGCCAATGACCGAAGCACACAGGGAGACCAACTCTTTATCCCATGGAAACACTTTGATTGGGTTGGGAGGCAGGTCTTAGATGACTGGAAACACCAAGTAGCAGCTGGGAGCTGGGTTTGGTATTACAGAACTAACTGTGAGCTGTCAGCACCCAGAGAGGAAGCAGTGAGCATAATTGTGACATGCTCTATTGCTTGTGGAGTACTTCCTTATATGTCAAATTTTATTTTTATTTTTTTAATGTTTATTTTTTTGAGAGAGAGAGAGAGACAGACAGAATGTGAGTGGGGGAGGGTCAGCAAGAGAGGGAGACACAATATCCGAAGCAGGCTTCAGGCTCTGAGCTGTCAGCAGAGTCCGACGCAGGACTCGAACTCGTGAACTATGAGATCATGACCTGAGCTGAAGTTGGACACTTAACCAACTGAGCCACCCAGGCGCCCCTTTGTCATTTAAGTTTTGATGATTCTATGAAGCTGGGATTTTGGTAATACTGTTTTGTAGATAAGGAGACTTAGAGTAGAAACTATCTGGTTCTCACTTATATTTCTGGTGCTTTCACAGTACCTGATATTTATTTGTTCATTTGTCTAACAAATACCTATGAAGCCTATTATGTGCTAGGTCCTGGGAGAACAATGGCCACAGTTTTCATGGAGCTTACAGTGAAAAGAAAAAGAATTAATCAAATTATATTAATAATAAATGTATATTACAAATGAGCATTTATTGCAAGAAAGTTGCAAGGTCCTATAAAACTTGTACAGAAGGATTTACTTTAGGATGTCAAAAAAGACTTTCTTGAGAAAGTGACATTTGAACTAAGACCAAAAAATGAATAGGAGCTAATGTGGTGAAATGGGATAGAGATGGGAATAAAGCAGGGGAAGATCATTCCAGGCAGGATGAACAGGGCAGGGGAGGACCCATAGTAGAAGACACTTGGGTACTTCAAAGGCATTGGGAAAAGGCCACTGGTGCCAGATGAGGTCGGGAGCTGGGTAGCAGTCAGACCCTGTAGGACCCCATAGGCCATGTTAATGATTTGTCTTCATCCTAAGAGCAGCAAGGAGCTATAGAAGAGTGTTCAGGAGAGCACTTGGCTAATCAGAAAGCTTACTTTGGCTATGCCATGGAGAAAGATGTTTAGGAGGGGTGGTGGATGTGAAGAACTCAGTTGAGAGGGTCTTGGAGCATGGCTGGTAAGAGTATTGTGGACTATGGTGGAGCTGAAGAAAACTGTGCAGATTCAAGAGATGTTTAGATGATTAAAATCAAATATCTTGGTTATTGACTGTGGGACGAAGGATAGAGGCATTCAGGCTGACTCCTGGCTTCCTGGCTTTGGGAGCTAACTGGAATGTGATGTCATTCTCTAAAGGTAGTAGACTGTGGAAGAGGCTAGTTTTGGTATAGAGTTTGGAGTTCAGTTTTGGACATGCTAATTTTGATGTGTCTTGGGGAGGTTGAGTGGCAAACTCAGGCTGGCAGCTGAATTCACAGAGGAGCGATCTGGGTTTGCAAATTCAAATGTGGCGTTATTGGGTTTTAGAGGTTATCAAGGCCATGAGTGTGGAGAAGACTAACCCCTGAAAGTAGGGAGCCCACAGTGAAGAGAGTAATGAGACTAGGCCTAGCTTTTAGGCCCTCCAGCATTTAATGGACAGTACAGGAAGATGAAGTTGACAAGGATAATGAGAGCAGCAGGAGAGAAGCCAGAGGAAAAAAAAGACTGCTTCAAGATATGGTCAGGGGTCACATCAAAAGATATTTAGGAAGAACTCAAAAGTGTTTGGTGAATGGATGAACAAACAAACAAATGAAAGAATGAATGAAACTTGCCTCAGATGACATGGCCAGTAAATGGTAGACTTAGGAAT
The DNA here is from genome assembly GCF_006229205.1 of Suricata suricatta. Classification (NCBI taxonomy): domain Eukaryota; kingdom Metazoa; phylum Chordata; class Mammalia; order Carnivora; family Herpestidae; genus Suricata; species Suricata suricatta. The sequence goes on from NC_043710.1 coordinate 50,304,947, forward strand.
CAAACCTGGTCATCTTCAATTCTCTGCTCTTCCCCTCAAACCATGCTGACTTTAATGACCAGCATCTTATATCCAATAAAGGGACCCTTCTTGGAAAGGATAGGGATTGAGCTGGGGTTTGAAAGAAGGCCTGGATTTGCAGATGGAAGTTGATATTCCAGTTAGGTTCAATGGCACTGTCACAGACATGGAGCTGGAGGTGCAAAAATCTTGCTCAAGGAGCAGGAAAAAAGCTTGGCTGACCTCAACACCTTTGCTTTCATTTCTTTCTGCCTTTCACCCTCAACTTCCAAGCCTTCATTGCCTCTTCTGGTTATTACCCCTACTCGCTGTCTGCCACCTTGCATAGGTTCTCACAATAACGAAGCAACCATCTGCAATACTTGACTGCTCCTCTGCTGCCTGTCACCTCGATGGGTCTGCTCTGTTGAGTCCCCAGCCTCTTTTCCTGCTTTGTCCAACCTCCAGGAGTTTAACATTGGCCCCTCCTGAAGCTGCAATATTCCCTCATTAATCATTCATTTATTCAGTGAATAAGTATGGAATGCCTGATTTGTGTCAGGCACTATTCTAGGTTCTTAGTATACATGAATGAACAAAACTGGCAGACTACTGCCTTCAGGTAACTGACATTCTAGCCAGGAGAGACAGGCAGTAACGAAATTACATACTATACTGGAAGGCAGCAATTGATCTGGAAAAAAATGCACAGTAGGACCAGGGATATTGGGAGTGCAGGGATGGGGGTTAGGATGTAGGCTTCACTCCTGAGTTATTACCAAATATGGCAGACTTTTTCTAGGCCACCTTGATCCACTACTTCCTCCCCTACCCTCACTGATCCTCTCCATACTTTGAGGCCGGGTCCTACCCCCATAGCCCCATGAGCTTGTCAAGCGGTTTGACTTTGATATCTTGTCCACACTCATGGTCTTCAAGATTTTCCACTGAGTGGCCTAAATGTCAAAAACACCACAGCCCTTGGCAATCAGACCTGACCCACTCAGGACTGCCTGCGTTGTCACCATTCTGTAGGCTCCTAGGTTACTTGGTTATACGGTTTGAATGCATTTGCCCACGTTGCCTTCAGGGTGACTTGCTCATGCATCTGGAATTCCTTCAGTATATACACCTGTGCTAGGATTGGGGCCATGGAGATGAATTAAACTTGGCTTCTGTTCTTGAGATGGCTACAGCCCAGTATGGAGAAAGTTTTCCAGGAATTACCAGATGTGCTAAGGGTTGTTCTGGCAACATCCTCTCTCTGCCCTGCAGCAGGGAAGGCTTCTGGGCAGGGCTTGGAATAATCCCAAAGGATGAGTATTGGGAGTTACTCAATCAAGAGGGAAAGGGTACTCCAAATGGAGACATTTCCGCAGTTACAACCTGTGTCCCTTGAGGGCATCCTCTCCTCTTACTCTGTATTCCCCATCTGCCTACTAGGGCATTTGCCAGGATTAGATGTTAATAAATGCTATATAAATCATTTGAAGCTCAGAGAGCAGTAAATATGAGGCTTGACAGCTCAGATGAGGCCAGTTTTTGGAGGACTTGCATGCTTGGGAGAGGAGCTTGGCCTTGATCCAGCCAGAGGTAAGATGAGCAAGGCCAAGATGAGGGAGGACTTTCAAGGAAGGCATTTGTCCTCTTCCTTGTCCTCTGCCCATAAAGGATCCATGTGGTCTGCTTATGGAAGCCCAGAGGCACTGAGAGGGGCAAGAGTGCCCAGGAGTGGCCCACAGGGCTGCATGCCTTCATGTTGGCACCACTTACTCTAACCTCTTACCTACGAAGGTAAAGACTAGTAGTTCACACTACCTGTTCATGAGTAGTGCAGGGACCAGCACCCATACTCCACCATGCCATGTGCTTCTCCTGCTGTGTTTTCTGCTGAGTGCAGACAAAAGTGGGATGCAGGAGTGAAGTGTTTAATAACAGTTTGAGATGGAGGAAACCACTGTGTTACAGGGGGAGTTGATTGATCTAAAAGTCAGGAACCTTGTGTTACTTCCTTTGAGCACATTATAGACATTACTGAAATTACTGAATCCAACTAAGATTTGACAGTCCCTCTGAAAACTTAGGAATATAGAGAAGGGAAATTTAAGCATCAGTTTCCTTATCTGTAAAAATGGTACTAAAAGAATCAATTGGGATACTGTCATAGGTGTAAATGCGATTGTGCACTGTAATGACTTAGCACAGTGGGACACAAAAGTCAATGTACCTCAAGTGGATACAAAACAAAATTTGGGTCTTGGGAGAGGAGTGGCCTATAGGAGTTGGTTTGGGAGTTGCTGTGGTGTGATGTAGTGGAATGTCTGAATGTGGGTGAACAGTGAGAGCCAAGATGTGGGGAGGTCAGAGCTTTGGGGGAATCAGCTCATTTAGGAGGCTGAAGGAAGAGGCAGAATCAAGTAAAGAAAACCAAGCCTAGGATTCAATACTGAAGAAACCAGAAAAGTGGTAAGTCACTGAAGCCAAGGAAGAGGGCACCAAGGAAGAGACACCTGTGCAGCATTGTCCAGGGCTGTAAACTGGTGAAATGGGGGTGGAGCAAAGGCCTTGGGGTATCCTCTCTTCACCCCTAGTGGTATAATGTTTGTGTCCATATCTTCCAGGGGTGGATGTGATAAATGGGGCCCTGGAGTCAGTCCTGTCCACTAGTAGCCGTGAACAGTGGACTCCAAGTCATGTCAGCGTGGCCCCTGCTACCCTTACCATCTTGCATCAGCAGGTAAAGACTGGAATGGGAGAAGGCATGGCTGTCCCTCACCATGGAGGGGAGCTGGGGTGGTTGGGGAAGAGCTGCCAGTAAGGTTGATGAGCCTAGTGGAAGAGAGGGTTGGGCTGTTCCTTTCTAACTGGGCTCCCTTCCTCCAGACGGAAGCAGTGCTGGGAGAATGTCGGGTGCGTTTCCTCTCCTTCCTGGCTGTGGGCAGAGATGTCCACACATTTGCATTCATCATGGCTGCCGGCCCAGCCTCCTTCTGCTGCCACATGTTCTGGTGCGAGCCCAATGCTGCCAGCCTCTCAGAGGCTGTGCAGGCTGCCTGCATGGTAAGCGGATAGGGTGGTGGAGTGGTGATGCCCACGCCACCTGAGGTAGGCTGGAGAGCAACTGCTGCACCTATTTCTTTTCTTTGCAGCTCCGCTACCAGAAGTGTCTGGATGCACGCTCCCAGGCCTCCACCTCCTGCCTCCCGGCACCGCCTGCTGAGTCTGTTGCCCGCCGTGTAGGGTGGACTGTCCGCAGGGGTGTTCAGTCGCTGTGGGGTTCCCTCAAACCCAAACGCCTGGGGGCCCATACCCCCTGAAATCCTCAATCCTCCCTTCACCTGCTTGCATTGGGCCCCAGGGAACTCAAGGGTATGGGGCAGGGAGGGGCACTAGAGGCTATTGTTAGACCTCAGGCCCCCTCAAAGCTGTCCCTCCCCAATAGCTGGGGTTCCCTGCCTAGGGGCTGGGGAGAGAGAGACCTAATCCCTGCGAGGAAGTGACAATACTGGATTGATAAGAGGAGCAGGAAGCAAGACCAGCCCCAGGCTCTCCACCCCTTTTCAGGTGGAGCAGGAGGAACTGGTCTAGGCCAGGCCCCATCTTAGTAGGGTCTGGCAGGGGCAGAAGGGGGACTGGTCCAGGCATGGGTCCCCTCCCCACTGTTCCATGGGCACCTCTGCTGTACTGATATCACTAATAAAGTCCGTCTGCCCTGCTAAGCTGTGTGCCTTCCTGTGCCTGCACCATACCGTCACCCCCAGTACCCTGATCCCTCAGTTTGGATTATATTCCCAAAGTCCCTTTCCCTTGCCTACTTTAAGAGAAGAAAGTGGGACAGTCACAGAGGAGTCTGGAGTCCTAGTCTCTTATCTTTATTTTAACAGCCTGACCACCAGGCAGCAGCAGCAGTACAGGGTTCCTGACTGGCCAGCACAGGCCTGGGGTGACAGCTCCTGTGTGGTCTGCTGGGGCAGTACCAACTTAGACCTTTGCTCCACAGTGATGAAAGGCAGTAGTCCCAGGGCAGCTTAGATGCTGGGCACAGGTAGAGCAGCTGCCCTCTCCTATATCTTGCCAAACCAGCTCCATGAAAGAAGGTCCTGTTTCCCCAGTGTGCTTGGGGCCCAGGGACAGGGTTTTCCACCAGACACTCTTCTTACCATGGCCGTCCTCTGGAGTTTTTGCACCTTTTCTAAGATTTGCACTTTCCCAAATCTGGGCCTTGGGAGTCCTAGCAGAAAGATGGACTTGGCTGCAGGCTCTGGACATCAGGGAGGCTTCCATTCGGCACCAGATGGCGACATAGAGCAGGGCTATCGGAGCGAGCTGAGAGTTGGGCGCACAGAGTAGTCAGGCGGCAGGGCATGCCACAGGGCTCTGAAGGGGGGTGGCCCTTATGGTAGAGAAACCAGAAGGTCTGGAATAGCTGCGTGTCACCTCGCATGCGGTACACCAGGTCATGCCAGGCGGCAGGCAGTGCGTTGGGCAACCCATAGGTTTCTCGAGCCCTATAGAGACGCTGCCAGTGTGGTGTGGCTCCTGGCTTATTAGCCTGTGTCAGGTTCAGGATGTAGGTCTCATGATCTAGGACCACATGAGAGCTCCCCGGATAGTTGCCATCTATTTGGTAGACCCGATAACCTGCAAGGAGGAAGGGCTGACTAGAAAGGGAAGGAGCCAAGGCAACTCCAGGAAGAGGTCACATGTCCCATCTGCCCTTTGCCAGCCTTGGCCCCAATTCTTGTTTCTACTTCCTCTATCTCAACAACTCCCACATCACTCACCAGGATTAAGGCCGATGTAGGTGGTGGCACTGGGTGCCAGGAAGGCTACAGACAGTGGCCGGCTCAGGGTCTCCTCGTCATAGAATATCTCAAACTCATCCACGTGGGTGTGGCCAAAGAACTGACCAGCCAAGGTGCTCTCATACCTGGCCAGAAGACACTAATTAGATTCAAAAGGTTTTAGGGACAGGAGGAGATGTGGGGAGATGGGATGCTTTCTTTCTCCACACATTGAAGTAGCCTGTCTATACCAATGGGGCAGGAGGAATGATAAAATACTCAAAGGAATTTCCAAATGAACTTCAGACTTCATCCACCCCCTTCTCCCCACCTCCCTCTTACCTGGCTACAATTCGGTAATAATTCCAGCTCCAGCTCTTCAGGCAGTGCCCTGGGGGAATGTGGCCAATTATATGTACCTGCAGCGAGAGTTAAGGGAGGTTATCAAGAGGAATGCCCCTTTACTTGCTAGCTGGGATCCTCCTTGATTCATCAGTTGTTCAATAAAGCCAATTAGAACTTCAAACTGAAAAAAAAAAAAAAAGGAAGATTATGAGGACAAGGAGGGGTCCAGGCAGCCCTGGGCAGGAAGTTCGTACTCATCACTCCTCCAACAGCTGGTATTGCTGGCCAGAGAGGAGGAGTGAATGAGGGATCCTAAGGGGGACCAGGAGCTGAACTCTCAGGGAATCCAATTGTTGGGAATTTCAGAAAACCAGGCTTCTCTACTCACAGTTGCTCCAGATAGGAATCTGGTCATGAAGGGCCTGCTTCTCCCCCGACCCCCTATTCACCATGTCCTCACCACTTTCCCTCACCTTATCTCCTCGATCCTCTGCTGCCTGGAGCTCCCCCACAAGCCACTGGAGCTGTCCAGCAGGATCTGTGGAGTTGATCAAGAGCCAGAAGTTCTCACGGGAACAAAAATTCATATTGAGAGAGATGAGGCGGAGGCCAGGGCGTGGGGAAAGGGCATAGAACCCCCCAATTCTGAAACAAAGTGAACACGAAGGGTCAACACTCATTCATAATCCTGGTCCTGTTCTCACAGTCCTGTACTAAGCATTTGGGTGGAGGGCAGAGGCAAACAGGACATCACCCCTACCAAGGAGCTCACATTCCAGCAGAAGACCAAACAGTACCGATTATAGGGCCTATATGACTGAGGCAAATGGCTCAGGAGGCAAAAGAGCTCTAGGAGTTCAGGGGAGAGATAAAAGATAACTATAATGGGAAGCAAGGGACATTCAGAAGGAATATGATCTGAGCCTGGGAAAGTTGGGATGTTAAGGTTGGGGGCAGGGGAGGTGTTTTAGAGAGGGCCAACATGAGCAAAGACACAGACCAACATGGAGAGGGTATGCTGTCAGCCTTGGGAGGGAGCGTGGGTGGACATACATAAGGGCAGAGGTGGAGGGTGGGGTCAAAGCCAGTGAAGACTGCTGAGGACTCATGCTGGAAGAGTCACAGGTAATGCCCAGGTCCCCTGCCCCCTTCACTATCATCCACTTTCTTTTCCCTTCCTGGGTTTCCATGGACCTCAACTACCTGAGGGTGTGCAGGGCCTCAGGAGGCAGCCACGACTCCCATGCTTTGGCCATTGCCTCATAGAGCCAGCTGGAAGAGTGATTGCCCTCTATGAAGGGGGGAGGGAAGCCATTGACAGGTGTGCTCTCGTGGTTGCCCACAGCAGGGTACACAGGCACTGGCCCCAAGAACTTCTTCACAAGGGCTGTGACGGTGGTCAGGGCCCGAAGCTGGTCCTGACGTGACTGGTGCCAGATATTGTGGGCAGGGATGTCTCCTGTCCAGTACACCATATCAAAGGGGCCGGCAGGGCCCAGCCCGCTCAACAGGCTCTCCAGGGTCCGCAGGGGCAGGTCACACTTGCTGTATTCGCCCCAGTATCCAGCACCTGGGCGGGAGGCAGGTGGCAAGCCAGAATCCCGGCGGCAACACAGTGGGTTCTCACAGTCAGGATCTGTGCCCTCCAGGTAGTCATGATCCCAGTGCAGGTCAGTGAGGAAGAGGATGCGGCTGACAGGGGCGCCTGGGGCTGGGGGCTTGGGTGGTTGTGGGGCCGGCTTTGGTACAGCCGGCAAAGAGATGTTCCAAGATGAGAAGACGTCCCAGTGCCCACAAGTGGAGCCCAGGAGCAGACCACAGGCCTCAGATGGGCTCAGCACTGAGCGTGTCCACACCTCCACCATATCATCTTGAAAGAGCTGGACAGTTGACTGGCACACAGTGGGTGGTGCTATCTTCAGCAGTTTGCAGAGCTTGGTGGCAACGGAGCCCACCCAGGCCACACTGGACTCCTTCTGTGGTGGGAAGAACCAGTGATGAGAGGTTAGAGGGGACACAGGGGCCAGGACAACCCCTGGCTACCACCATCTGTGTCTCCCTATCCAAACTGGGGCCAGGCCAGACTCCGTGCCACTGTGGTGAAGAGACTTCAGTGCACTCCCTGACTCCCACAGATATTGCCCTGTGACTCAGGCAGCATCAGGCCAGTAGTTCCTCTTCAGCTCAGTAGGCAGTGGCATTTCAGGCCTTTTGTTTGCCTGGCTGGCTTCCTCAGTTACTGTCTGCAGAGTGACTTGAAATTTGGGCTGTCCAGAGTTTGGGGGACACACACAAGGGCAGGCCCTGTTTCCCTGGGGAAACCTGCAAAACTCACCTACCAACCAGCACTCATCATCATCCCATCAGGTCAGGACAACCCCATCTAGTCCCACACCCTTGGATCTTTCTGAATTCAAGTCCCTTTTGAGCAGCTAGTACAGTCATGGTGCTCTGGATTAGAGATGCCAAATGTAAGGCACAGGGGGATTCAGAGTCAGATATACCAGGAAAGGAATCCCAGCCCTTCCCCCTTGCCGCCAGCTCTGTGCCCTCGGTGAAGTTACTTCACCTCTCCCAGATGCTCTTCATTTGGAAAATGGGAGATAACAACTGTAATGAAAACACCTCACAGACTTGACTTGACCTGTATAAAATGGCTAGCACAGTGCCCGGCATAAAATTTGCGCTCTTTCCTTACTTCACAAGGTCACAATGGAGGTAGCGGTGGCGTCTAGTCATGGGTGTCCCTAAAGGAGAGCAAATCCGGTAAAGGCTTGTATCCTCAGCCTCTTCATCAGGGATGCTCTTCAGGACCCCAGCCCCAGCCCCTCCACCGCCCGACCCCGCCAGCGCTCCCTTGGCTGTTCTACTGCAGGACCTGTAAGCGCTCACCTTCAGCCCGAAGTCAATAGCAGTGAACACACTTTTGCAAACTGGGCAGGTGAGGTTCCACCACCCAAAGGCGTCACGGAGCTGGGGAACTAAGCGACCGGAGGGTTGGCTTTGGATGGGAAGAGGGTGGGCCCCGACCGGGGCCCAGAGAACCAGCGCCAGAGCCAGAGGCAGGCCCATCCACAGGAACCTCAGTCTGGGGGACCCTCGGGTCCGGTCCGATTCCTGCTCCGGGCCGGACCTGGGGTGGCCCCGGTCGAGAGATACTCCGTGACGGAGCATTGCCCGGCTTCCTAGAGCTGGTTCGCCCGTCCGGGTCCCGCTGGCCTCGGCCCTGGCTGGTTCTCAAAGCGCCGGGCGGCGCCAGGGACTGCCGACGAACCCCGGGGGCAGTCGGCTGACGGCTCCGCGTCCCAGCTGCAAGGCAGCTCCGCCCCTTCCTCTTCCTGGGTTCCCCAGCAGCAGATCTCCTTCGCAGCCAGGATACCGGTCTGCACCGGAGAGGCTGAAGGGGCGGAGCGCACCCGGCCCCCGCCCACGCCCCGCCCCGGGCCCTGACGTACTGCGCGCGCCGCTGAGAGGAGGCTGGCTGTGTGCACACTAAACCGCGGGAGGTCGCGGGAGGGGTAGCAGCCCTTGTACCTGACGTGGAGCCAATCAAATGTGGCTGGTGAAAGGTTCCCGGAGGCTCCTAGGCTTCTACTCTCTTCAAACCTGGACAAAATTTCTGGAATAGCTCATTGCCAGGCCCATCTGGCACACTACTGGTTCACCACTAGTTAAGGAAGTCTGGGGAACAGCACGCCCTGCAGGGATTCTCACACTGTGTTGCCTCTGCCCCGAGAGCGCCTCCCCTCCATCTCCCCTGTTCTGCCACAGGCACCAGGACCCTTGAGTCACCCTGACAGAATCTTTGAGTCACATTTGATGCAGAGTTCCTGATGGAAAGGCCCCTGAACTCTTGGGGCCACCCATTTACTTTACAGATGAGGAAACTGGCTCAGAGATGGCAAAGTGACTAAGAAAGAGTAGAGATCATACAGCGAGGAGGACCATAAACATGAGTTAGAACTTGGGTGTCCCCTATATCCATGATGGTGAAAATATTATTTACTGAGCTCTATGCATGTTCAAGTACGAATCCAGACACTTTATTGTTTACTATCTTCAATTGGAACAACCCTAAGAAGTAAGTATAATACTATTATTACTTCCATTTTGCATTTGGGGAAGATGAAACGGGGGAAGTTAAGTGGCAGAACAACAATTCAAAACCTGAGCTGTTTAATTCCTAGAATGCTTCTCCAAGATCCTACCGGTTTCTACAGAGCTACCAAAATTCTGTCAGTTCTTTCCTTTGAGAATTTCAAGTCTCTTTTCCTCAGTTCTGTGGGCATCATCTCAGAGTAACTGTAGTGTAATAAGGAATATGTTTGGTCTTTGTCTCGAATTCCTGTTTGGGGTACAGAGCTCCTAAAACCCGTTGAATTTCCTGAGTGATTCAGTGTTTTTGTTATTTATACTACCCCTTTTCAATCACACCTAAATTTATGCTAATGAGCCTCAGGATGAGGCTCGTGACTGAAAGACCAAGTGATTAGAGGGTGAGAAATTTCAGCTCTACCCTCAACCTACAGGGAAGGGAGGAGGACTGGAGATTGAGCTCTCTCTATTTCTTTTGAGAGTTTCCTTTTGGTGAATTTAAGGAGTTGCTAGAAGGGTGGCATACCTGGAGAGCACATGGCAGCTTCATGACATCGTCCCCTCCCCCAATCTGTGCCTTGTCCTGTGGATTTCTCCCATATGGTTATTCCTGATGTACCCTTTATAAAAAACTGGTAAATGTAGATAAGGTGTTTTGTGAGTTCTGTGAGCTGTTCCAGCAAAATATCAAGCCTGAGGAGAGTGTTCTGGAACCCCAGAATTTATAGCTGGTTGATCAGAAGCACAGGTGGCAACCTGGAGCTTGCGACTGGCTTCTGAAGCTGGGCAATTCTGTGGGACTGATATCTTTAATTTGTGGGATCTGATGCTAACCAGGTAGTGCCAGAATGTAATTGAATTGCTGTATAGCCAGTTGGTTTTGGAGAATTGGAGAGTTGCTAGGTGTCACCAGAATGGTGTCAGAAGTAGGATTTGCTGGGTGACTGGGTGGCTCTGTCAGTTAAGCAGCTGACTTCAGCTCAGGTCATGATCTCACGGTTCATGGATTCAAGCCCTGCATTGGGCTCTGTGCTGACAGCTCAGAGCCTGGAGCCTGCTTTGGAATCTGTGTCTCCCTCTCTCTCTTTGCCCCTCTCCTGCTTGTGCTCTCTCTTTAAAAAATACATAAATATTTTTTAAAAAGGAGAATTTGCTTAAAAATAATAAAGTTAAAAAAATAAAGAAGTAGGATTTGCTAGCCTCTCTTTTTAAATAAATGATACAGAGAGAGAGAGAGAAAGAGAGAGAGAGAGAGAGCACTCAGAAGGCGGGTAGTGGCAGAGAGAGAGGGGAACAGAGGATCCAAAGTGGCCTCGGCACTGACAGCAGAGAGCCCAATGTGGGGCTTGAACTCATGAACCGTGAGCTCATGACCTAAGCCAAAGTTTGATGCTTAACTGACTGAGCCACCCAGGTGCCTCCAAACTATATAATCTCTTGGTTATTGTTATCTGTAATGGCTAAAATGAAAGAACGGGAGAGTTCTGGGTGAGACCTTGATGCTGGACCAAGCTCAGATTTTGGTTAGTCTGGGCTTGGGCTTATGTGGGGACAATTGAGAGTACCTCCAAGACTCTGTCACAAGAAGATGGGCCAATCACATGGGGAGAGGATAAAACCAAGAAACTACAGATGAAACCAGGAGGTATCATGTGAGGAAGTTATTTTATTTTGTAGATTAGTATCATCAACTTCCTGAAGAACCTTTACTGAAATGGATTGTAAGTGTGACTACTTTAGGGGCAGTATCTTTGTTTTTACATGCTTCAGCATGGAAGAGCATGTTTGGGTTGTTACGGGACCCATAGCTCACTATGGAACAATCACAGATGGCCATACAGATACACAGAGGGTTATTCCTGAGGAAATGACCAGCCTGCTGGATTGGGTAAAAGTCACTGTGAGGTCTATTTACCCTGACAAGGGACACTATACACAATCCGTATAAACATCAAGCAGAACACCCTATATCAAGCAGCTTCTGGTTTGTGTGGAAGCTGTGTAGGGTTGCCTTTATGATGACTGGCTTTATATTCACCTACTGAATATGCCATTTCCTAGGTCATGGTAAATGCTATTATTAAATGTTAAAAGGCTACTTTTATGTGGGACCACTTTTGCATGCCCTCCCACCCCATGTAACTTTTCTGCTGCAAAATCAGTCCAAGAAGCCTTATCAAAATTGGTGTCTTAGCTTCCCTTCATGGGTCTTATTGATGTTAATAAAAACATTAAATCAACAAGAGAATGGGGAGACACGAAAGGGAGAGTCAAGGTCCATCTTAAAGGACAGCAGGATGGGCATCGTTAGAGAAGAGGATTTCAAGTAGCCCCATTTCTTCTTAACGTTTGTTGCTCTCAGTCTCTGTCCTTCCTGTGTAGGAGGACATTGATGACGCTTAGAGCCCAAATTCCCCCTGTTCTCCAAGGTCTTTTCCCATGAAGTCCTTTCCTTTGCTCATATCCTGTCTCCTAACAACATCTTTCTTACTCACTCCCTCCTTGTTTATTTGCCCAATTCTCTGTCTTACAGTGTTTCATATAGTTGGTTTTGGTGGGACCATCATTGCTGCATATCACACACCCTTATCCTTCTGAGTAGGTGATCAAATTCCCCTGACGTGGATGACATTGTTCTCCAGGAATCGAATTAGATTCTGAGACAGAGATGAACATGCAAGAGATTTCTTCAGGGGTGGCTCAGTCAGTTAAGTGTCTGATTTCAGCTCAGGTCATGATCTCGCAGTCTTGTGAGTTCGAGCCCTGTGTTGGACTCTGTGCTGACAGCTCAGAGTCTGGAGTCTGCTTCGGATTCTGTGTCTCCCTCTCTCTATGCCCCTTCCCCATTCATGCTCTCTCTTTCTCTCTCAAAAATAAATAAGCATTAAAAAATTTTAAAACATTTTTTTCAGAAGTGCTCTTATAATGTACAGCTGTGGAAGGATGGGAAAGATTGGGCAGAGGGACACATTGAGTTTTGATGCTACCTCAGTAGAGACCTCAGTGGACCCAGTGGGAGTTCTGAAGCTGGGATGACCCTTCAGAGTTGTCCTACAATGGCATGAGGGAGCTTGCCTCATTTGGAGAGGTCCCTGTAGGTGCCGATAGCTGAGGGCTTTCTATTGAGAGCGCTCCTAACAGATGGGAGAATAAATCCTTCATTCCTGTAGGGAGACCGGGAGACAATGACAGTGTCTACCACAGTCTATCCACCTCATGTGCCACTTGGATCCATTTCTTTATGTAAGAGCAGCTCCCCAGCACTGTGGTGAGCCTCTCTTCAAGGTGGAAACTTAGAAAAGGAAAGCTAGTAGGAAGAATTATGGCTACTATAGCTGGTATCAGGATAGCAAGGGATACCCATCATTTTCCTTTTCTACTATACATTCTAGATTCCTTCCTCCTTAGCTAGCACCTCTGTGGATTTCAGTAGCTTACCCTGATGGTGTGATCTAGACTTTTACTCCTGAGGCTTTTGAGCATCTGGTATCCATGCCCTCCTCAAGCCATTGCTGCTGCATTTTTTATTTTACCATCAAAATAGAGAAGGAGAGTATCAAGAGGCTCCCAAGTGGACAAGCTGGTGCCAAACTATTTCCCCTCCATCTCTTTTCGTGTAGTGGCTACTCTGCCTCCTCTATTCTTGTAATTAGGATCCACTCTGTGGCCCAGATGGTGATGCTTCTTCTTGCCACCTGGTCCCTTCACACAAGGAGCCAAAAGTTCCTGGGCAGCAGCCATACTTTATTCCCTGTTGGACACATTTTCCCTTTGGAATCAAGACCTTTAAACCTGTGGGGCCTAGAGATGTAGGGACAGGAAGCATAAATTCCCCAGGTGGACCATAGGAGTAATGGTAAAAAGGCCATTCCAGCTTCCTCCCTTGTTTTTGGACTCATGAGTTCTGTTAGGCACAGAGCACCATATGAAGGTTGCTATTTTGAAGTGGACACTGTATGCTGGACGATGGCACCCTGTCTTCTCTAGGTGTCACTTTCAAGTTTATCCTTTAGCTGTGCCTTCACTGGCCCATTCCGTCATTGTATCAGGCTGGCAGTTTCTGGGTTGTGTGATATATAATGTGACCCATGGGTTCCCTAGTCATGTAATCACTTTATACCTCATTTGCCAAAGACTGGGTCCTTGGTCTGATGTGATAGGATCCCATGCCTGTTGTTCAAACACTGTAAGCTCTTGGATGATGGTGATGGTTGACTCCCATGGGCAGGAAAGGTAAAACCATGCCTGAAATATGTATTTATTCCTGATAGAACAAACTGTTTCATCCTTTAGAGTGGAAGGAACAATGTAGTCAACTTGAAACCAAGGGGCTAGTTGGTCTCTTCAAGGTATGATTCCATCTTGGAGGTTTGGCTTCTGGTTTTGCTGCCAGCAATTTTACTGCTAGCAGGTTAGACATTTGGCAAAAACCTATGTTAGGTTTGGTAAGTGGGTTTCTAATGCTTAATGCTGCCGCCTAGCCTCTATTTGGGAGGAGACTCTTATTTCTATTGCTTTCAGGGAGCCTACCAGCTCAGCAGAATTGTTTCGTACCATCAGCCTCGGCCTGTATGGGAGAGTCATTATGGAATGTCTTGGTGATGCTGGTACCCCTTTACCAAACATTGTTCATTACTTTGGAAAATTGTGTATCCGATGGAATATAGTTATTTCATGAGTTTTCCAACCTTGTAAAGTATGTCCATTCTTGACACCCACTTTCTGAGCCTTTTTATACTTCCTGTCAGTTATGACATTCTGTCTCACTTGGTGCAGGCTATCACTTTCTCCATGCTTTTAGTTGCTGAGCAATTATTTTATAGTTTCATTACTCTTTTCTTGAGCATCAGTTGAGCTTAGCTATAATCACTCAATTCCCTTTAAAAACATTTTTTTAGCCTTTATTTTTGAGAGACAGAGACAGGTCAGAGCAGGACAGGGACAGAGAGAGAGAGAGGGACACAGAATCAGAAGCAGGCTCCAGGCTCTGAGCTGTCAGCGCAGAGCCCGACATGGGTTCTGAACCCACGAACTGTGAGACCATGACCTGAGCCGAAGTCAGATGCTCAACTGACTGAGCCACCCAGGCACCCCATCAATTCCCTTTTTTATAAAGTGTTTAAGGTTTATTTATTTTTGAGAGAGAGATGGAGTCCAGCAGGGGAGGGGCAGAGAGATGGAGACATAGAATCTGAAGCAGGCTCCAGGCTCCGAGCTCTCAGCACAGAGTGCGATGTGGAGTTTGAACTCACAAACTGTGAGATCATGACCTGAGCCAAAGTCAGATGCTTAACTGACTAAGCCACCAAGCTGTCCCTCAATTCCCTTATTTTTATAGTTACAATTTCCCTCATGTTTCTCTCAAAAGTGTGATTCACTGAACCAGCCAGTGCATTTCTTTGCACCAGCATACCATCCCAGTTCACCAGGGACTCTCCGACTCCACCTAGTTCATGCTGAGCTCCCTGTCAGCTGGGTGGCGAGTGATCCCACTCTAAAATCCCATCTTAGTATCTGCTTTCTTAGAGCATCCTGTCATTAGTTGCTACAGGTTGGGCTACCCAATCGCTGACCCTAAGATACAGAGGTTTATTAAGGAGTACTCTCAGGATCGCCTCATGTAAAGGGAAGGAAATAAGTAGGATTGGGTAGGGTGAGAGGATGAACGTTGATGCAGCCTCTACAGAGGCCTCAGCCTACCCTACAGTGAGTTCTGAGAAGACTTTTCAGAGTTGTTCCAAGCTGAATCAGGGGGACGGAGCTCTTGCTCCCTCCTAAATTGATGGGTCATAGGATGCTTCAGAAAGGGGGCATGACCTTGGGCAAGGTGGCTTTCTTAGGTGGGGGCTCCAGTATGGGCTTATCATTGAGGACCATATTGAAGCAGCTCCCCCAACAGTTGGGGAGGCAAAGTCCTTCATTCCTGAAGGGGAACCAGGGCTACCCAAAGCAGTGTTCACACACTCGTATTCCCCGGGTCCATCTTAAGAAAGGATATAAATACAACTTGGATATCCTACGGCCTAAAAGTCATTATGAGCAGAACTCGGTGGGGCTAGGAGTGAGAGTGGTAAGGCCACTTTATTCTTTATTTACTCTGGATTTTAGAAACTCTGAGACTTATTTTGAGGCTCCTAGGCTACTGGACAATGGGTAAAACTTGGGGGAGAGGAGAGGAGTATTTAATGATCTAAGGCTCACACAACCCCTACTTCCATAGCACATTGGGTGCCAGGCTTGGAAAGTGATTCGTAGGGGGATAATATGCCTGGTTGGGACAGAGAACTTCCTAGTTAATTTGGGCTCATTGGATTGGGTACACTCGGGTACTTATGCTCCATTGTGTCAGGAAACCTGTTCAAATTCTATACAGGTAACCAGCCAACTCTCCAGCTGCCTAAAGAACTGCAAATCGCAAATTAAATCCATAATTTCCCCTAGCAGCCTAGAACTGATGGGAAGAGGTCCCCCTCTTGTGGATTTTTTAGGGAGTACCAGAGAGCTAGGATTCTGTAGATTCAAGGGCATGGACCCTGAAGAAATGGAATCTTCTGACAAGCAATTGCAACAGTATGTCCCAAACCCTCCCTGGCAGGGCCTGTCGCTATGGAGATGGGCATTAGATTCAGTCTCTTGGGTTAGAATTCTGACTCTGCCGCTCACTTGTTGTATGACCTGGAAAAACCACATCACTTTCTGAGCTTTGATTTCTTCCCAGATGACATAGAGATATTATTGGTACATAGTGGTTGTGAGATTCAGTGAGATCTCAAGGACTTAAAACAGTATGTAGTGTTGAGGTGTTTAGTGTCTGATGTCATCCTGTTAAGCTGTGTCTTCCATTTATATTGACCATCATTTGTTTAATGAGGTCCAGCTCCCAGGGCTCCCAGCTACCCACACCCCATTCATAGTATCCATTGCAGTGGAGAAGAAATTACTGAGTGAGGCAAAGGCCAAAGGAAAGACTGTGGGAAGGAGCACCTGGGTGGCTCAGTCGGTTAAGTGTCTGACTTCAGCTTAGGCCATGATCTCATAGTTTGGGAGTTGGAGCCTGCTTCAGGCTCTGTACTATCAGCTCAGAGCCTGGAGCCTCCTTCAGATTCTGTGTCTCTCTCTCTGTCTCTTGCTCTCTCTCAAAAATAAATAAACATTAAAAAAATTTAAAGGAAAGAATGTGGGAAACTTTGAAAAATTCTTTCCCTCACTGCCTCCACCCTCACCTTGATTAGCCCTGGAAGATGTAGGGAACACTTACCTAACAGACAGTGACTTGGCTCCTTTTATTGCCAGGCAGTCATACATTTATTTGCTTATCACACACACACACACACACACACACACACACACACACACACACCGATTTGTCTAAACAAAAGCCTCACAGAATTCAGTCGCCCTAGAAAAGCCCTATAGTCATGTACTGTTATTCATGCAACCTCCCTCGCCCCGCCCGAGTTCCTTATGAAAGGATTTTTTTCAGTAACAGTTCTCTTAAGAGGGGCGAGAGAGAAATGTTGCATCTAAGAGAAATATAATTTAGAAATTTCTCTCTATTGTTATACTAGTAACTGAGCAATTCTAATCAGTCCAATAGGAGCTTCCATGGGGGACGTGTGGGGAGTTGTGGAAGCAGAGAGGAGGCATGTCACCTGGAGATGAGGGCCTTAGTGTAGGTTCCCTAGGAAGTGAGTTATGTGTACACTAGGCCCAAAGAGTAGAGTGAGACTAATGTCCCCACAGAGGGAACTGTGCAGCAACACGTGCAGCCCTGTGGCAGGGAAGGGCTGGCAAGTTTGGGAACTGAGGCAGAAGACAGTATGACCACTGGAGACCTGGGAGGGAGTTGGAAAGGGTGTTAGACTGAGGCTGGAGACTGGCACTGGCCAGAGTAGAAGGATTACATCAGAGTTAAAATCCCCAAAGGAATGAATGCATTTATTATTAATTAATTAGCCAGCCGGCTAGCCATTCAGGTGACACACACTTAGAAGTCTATTCTGCACCAGGTGTTGTACCAGGGACCCTGAAACACAGAGATGACTGTGCCCCAGCACCTCCCACAGACAGCTTATGGACCAGTGGCAAGACACAAACATGAAGCACAGACCTATGAGAAAGGGCTTTTGGCAACGTGTTTTCTTGGAATTATAGGGGTCAAAGGAAGAAGTGGTTGATTCCTGCTAACTGGAGAGAAAAGGTTCATGGGGATGGGAAAATTCTTTCCAGGAGGCCAGTCTTGAAATATGAGTTAGTATTTGCCTGGAGGATGAGATTGGGAAGAGATTTCTCCTTCCTTTTTGAATCTTGAGATGCACTAACCATCTTTCAGAGCCTCTACAACATGTTCCCGGATTTCTCAGGGCCTTTGCACCTCCTGTTCCTTCTACCTAAAAAGATTTTCCCACTCCTTTCACTTAATTAACTGCTACTCATTCTGTTTTAGAAAATGTTTATTTATTTTGAGAGAGAGAGAGAGAGAGAGAGGAAGAGAGAGAGAGAGAGAAAGCGGGGGAGAGGCGGAGAGAGAGAGGGAGACAGAATCTCATGGAGGTTCCACACTGCCAGTGCAAAGTGTGATGTGGAGCTTGAACTCATGAACAGTGAGATCATGACCTGAGTGGAAATCAAGAGTCAAACGCTTAGTGGACTGAGCCACCCAGGCACCTCTGCAACTCATTCTTTAGCTCAACTGTGATTTCCTTGGACACACTTTCCCTGATCTATTTTTTCATTTTCTTCCTCTTTTCCCTTCCCCTCTTTCTCCTCCTCCTTCTCCCTGCCCCCTCCTCCTTGTCCTCCTTCTTTCCCCCCTCCCCCCCTCTTTCTTCCTCTTCCTTCTTCTTCTTCATCCTCCACCATAGTTCTCATTGCAGTTGTGTTTGTTTATGTCCTTATTTAATTACTGCCTGCCTTCTCCAGGAGACTGTAAGCTTCATGAGGGTTGGGACCATGTCTAGCCTTGGTCCCATCGTGTCCCTAGTATTCACCACGGTGTCTGCTAGTGCCTCCAGGACACTGGTAACTTGAATAAATTAGAAGTGAGAGTATAAGCAAAGGGCCAAAGCATGAAACACTATACAAAAGGGAAAATTTCCAAAAGTTAAAAAAAGTTTAAAAGTGTAAATGAAGGCTAGTTCAAGGAGATGCAGGGAGGTAGGCAGGGCCCACGTGTTGAAGAGTCTGGTTGCAAATTTGGACAACTGAGTACTAAAGGATTTTATTGGAGTTTGTCCTGATAGGCTATGGAGCTCCAGTGAGGAGAGTCAGAGAGATCAGCTGGTAAGGATGGTAACAGGTGAGGTTAGAGGTGATGAATTCTGAAGTGGGATTGCAGAGGGGAAATACATGGAAGAGATACCTGGAGAGCGACGTCCATAGAACAACCTGGATGCTGTGGGAAGAGGGCTCTTGATGCCTTCCAAGTGGCCACTTCCCATCTGGAAGTAGACAAATGAACACAGGGAGCACTTGAATTAAAGACACTGAGGTTTTTGGTTTAGCTGATAGGCAGATGGAGCACACGTGTAAGAGTTGGGCTGGCACAAGAAAAGGGATGTATCTTCCTCTGCGGTTAAAGGTAGGGATCGGAAGAGGACAGAAAACAGAAGGATCGCAAAGTCCAGGTGATCTGTCGGGAAATGAGGTCATGCAAGCCCTAATAACCTGCCTCCTCCCCCATCTGCCTAACTCCTTGTCCATCAAGTTTTACCTTAGCCTCTCTAGCACACACGGGGCACCCTGCCCCATGCTCCACCCGCAGCACACTCATCTAGCACCCAGCACTACACAATTGCTCAGTGGTTTCCCCAGGAGAACACAAGTGATGGGGGTGGGGCAAGACCTTCAGTGTCTCCAGTTTATTCCCACTCCCAGGCATGGTGCCTGGAGTGTCATAAAGGCTCACTGTTTATTTGTTCAAAAAGAAAGGAACATTTTTCTTGTATCCAATCTCATAATTTTATATATATACCCCCCTTTCCCTCAGCAAAACCTCATTCCCCCCAAAGAAATTTTTTCAACTGTGTCTCTTGAAAGCTTAGCTTTCTTGAGGGGAGATTTGAAATAAAACTGTAACCCTTGCTTGAAATCAACTTGTCTAAGTTGCTTTAACAAAGCCCTTGCTTTGCTTTATGTGAATAATAACACCCACACTTTTCTGTTACATCAGTGTAAGGACCACACCCCATGTGTTTCATTTTGAAAGCCAGTTTTCTTAAAACCAGAAACGCAGTATATACATGTTAAAATATATTTTTTTCAAGTACTCAAAGGGTTTCCTTTAAATGGAGAATGCTTCTTCCTTCCCAAACTCTGGAGCCTTTCTTAGAAAGAAACAGGGCTTCTTTTTTTGTGTGTTTATAATGCTTCTACTAATAGTGTGTGTATTTGTGTGTGTGTGTGTGTGTGTGTGTAATAGAATGTTGAATGGGACATCTGATACCTCAATATTTTGATCAAAGCTCTAAGGTTAGACAATACACTTACCCAAAGGATTACTTAAAAGTTGGCTGGACAGATCCTTGGACCCTCATCCTAACATCCACCTTCGGTCTGTATAAAAGAAGTCTAAAAATTCTATGGTGGTTAAAGGACAGGGGCAAGGGCTATAATTTTTCTAAGTATGTGTATGTTTGTGTACATGTGTGGATGGCAGGGGGCGGCTGCTAAGGAAAACCACTAAGAGTGATTGGGAACCTGGTATCTCTCTTGGAGAGAAAGGCTTAGGAAGTTGCAGAAGCTTGTACCCAGCGCAATTCCAATACAGCTACCAGAGCCAGGTGTGGTGAGAGTTCTTGGAAGAGCTTCATATGGGATGTGGATGCTCCTGTCTCTTCTCCCCCCTGTATGTTGCAGGTGGGGAGGCTGGCTGGAGTAGCCCTCAGCATTAGAGCAAGGAGAGAAGGCAGTGATGGGGTAGTGTGCGTGCTCAGTTATGTGACTAAGTCACGTGAACACCATGGAAGAGAGCTGAATGGGAAGGAACCTTGTGCAAGGGGGCACTTGGTGCCGACAGAGGAGACTACAGAGTGTACTTCACTAGAGAGGAGCTGAGGACATCGGGGTTCAGGACATTTGCTGGAGGGTGCATACCCCTTCCTGCTCACTTCTTCCCTGGCCCCCAGCTCAGGGAACTGGACACTGTCCATATCCCTGCAGGGCCTCTGAAATCCACACATGTCCCCAAGAGACAGCCACATTCAGACAGCTCTATACAGAGAGTATGCAGAGCTCAGTTATAACAGGTTAGTGCCACGCATATAAACTCACACCCACACATCCCATGTAGACTCTGAAGGAGCCAGATGCAGGAGGTGAAGAAGGTGGATGGAAAATGAAAGCACTGTCCACACCTCCTTCTATTATTACCAGCTCCCAAACCACAAGACTGGCCTGAGCTGGAAGTGCAAGGCTGCTGGGGGAAGTTTTGAGTTGGAAATCTTTGATTTATGCAGAAATGAATAATTTCAACACAGAAGTAAGCTTAGTTTTAATTATCAACTTGAAACGATTTTCTGTCTGAAAGTGATTGTAAATCTATGGGATTAGTTTGAGAAATCCTGGGAGGGGTTGTGAAAAGGGCATTCAGTACAGCATGTGTGAAGGCAGTGTTCAGAAGGAAAACTGGGGCATGTTTGTGCTCCACTGAATTCAGTTCATTCAGTAAATCCATTACATCTGTATTTATAGGCTATAACGCAAAATACACAAAGGAGAACACAGTACATTGTTTCTTCTTTTCGTATCAACTGGCAAAGAGCTAACTTCTGGATAGCTCCAGGGAGCCAGTGAATCACATGGGCTTTTCACTGGATTCTGAATGGAGGGTAAATGCCCAGGGGCAGACGAGGATTGAGATACACTATCTGCTTCCACCTGGTACTGCACTGGAGAAGGATGCTTGGGCCTCAGGCCGCCGCAAGACTTTCTATGAATATTCTCCCCTAGCCACCCCTCAGCTAGATAATTTAGACTTTGGGATAGATCCAAAAGATGGGCCTGGCCCATGGCCCATCTACTGAGAGAGGAAAGCAACACATTTTCAGGACTGTCCCTAAAATAATAATGCCCAGGAGCACCTGGGTGGCTTAATCAGTTAGGGTCTGACTCTTTTTTTTTTTTTTAATTTATTTATTTTTGAGAGAGAGAGAGAGATTGACAGATGAACATGAGTGGGGCGAGAGGGAGACACAGAATCCGAAGCAGGCTCCAGGCTTTGAGCTGTCAGCATAGAGCCTGATGCAGGGCTGGAACCCACAAACCATGGAATCATGACCAGAGCCAAAGTCAGATGCTCAACCAACTGAGCCACCCAGGCGCCCCAGGGTCTGACTTTTGATTTCAGCTAAGTCGTTATCCCAGAGGTGTGGAATTGAACCTCATGTCAGGCTCTGTGTTGAGCATGATTCATAAAAAAAAAAAAAAAAAAAAAGAAAAAAATTAAAAAAAAAATCAGCATTTGCCGAAAAAAAAAAAAAAAAAGGTGCTCTTTCTCTCCCTCTGCCCCTCTCCCCTTTGCCCCCACTCAGGCTTTCTCTCTTTAAAATAAAAATACAAGGCGCCTGGGTGGCTCAGTCAGTTAAGCGTCTGGCTTTGGCTCAGGTCATGATCTTACGGTTCATGGGTTCAAGCCCCACATCGGGCTCTGTGCTGACAGCTAGCTCAGAGCCTGGAGCCTGCTTTGGATTCTGTATCTCCTTCTCTCTCTCTGACCCTCCCCTGCTCGCGCTGTCTCTCTCTTTCCCTCAAAAAAAACAAAAACAAAAAACCAAAACCCTCCCATAAAATAAAAATACATAGGATAAGATAAAAATTACCCAATCTTTTTATTTGCAAATCTGTATGAAAAAATTATTTTTGAGCACTCATCCTCAAATGTTCCTTCATTTACAAATTATATACACATTTACAGTCCTATTGTTTATATTCTTATTAGAATATAAATTTGAGAAGGGAATAAGAGTAAAAATAAATGCTGGTTCTAAGAGTCTAGCATCTTACTCTTGCTCCTCCACGATTGGCTAATGCACTTCCTGGGATGTTCGTACTCAGCTGCTCCAGAAGGAGCATCTAGGCCTGACTCAGAACAGAAGTGGAGAAAGAGCATGGGCCTGCAAGTCCTGTAAGAGAACAAGAGCCAGGTCCCGGGCTGTGGTTTGGCAGACACGGCCTCATTTCACCAACTGAGTTCCAAGTTCGATGAGAGGAATAAGAGATGAGAAGTATTCTTCCAACAGAGTTTTCTCTTGGAGCAGAATCCTTCTCTTCCTTGAAAACTTCAAGATGATAAGAGTGATGAGCAACTCTTCCTACTTTAAAATTTAAGATCAGTACAGTATTCCACTATCATGAGATATCTTGGACTATTTTTCTTTTTGTGTGTGTTTTTTCTTTTCTGTGTGTTCAAGCTCTAGACTCTGGTGGGCAAATTACCATTCATGAGCCAAGTCTGGCCTGTTGGCCATTTTTTGGGGGCAGTCTATAAGCTAACAATGGTTTTTACGTTTTTAAAAAAATTTTTTTAGTGCTTTTTATTTATTTTTGAGAGACAGAGAGAAACAGTGCAAGCAGCGGAGGGTCAGAGAGAGAGAGAGAGGGAGATACAGAATCTGAAACAGGCTCCAGGCTCTGAGCTAGCTGTCAGCACAGAGCCCGACGTGGGGCTCGAACCCAGGAACCATGAAATCTGACCTGAGCCGAAGCCGGACGCTTAACTGACTGAGCCACCCAGGCACCCCGGTTTTTACATTTTTAAATGGGTAAATAAAACCAACAGAAAAATGGTATATTAGGACATATGAAAATTACAGGAAATTCAAATTTCAATATCCATAAATAAAGTTTTATTGGAACTTAGCCACCTTCACTCATTTATGTGCTATTACACCAGAATGGTAGAGCTGAGTCATTGCAACAGAAACTCTGTGACCCCCAAACCCAAAGTGTTTGTCATCTGGTCTTTCACAAGGAATGCTGGTTGAGCCCTCCTCTAGAGTTGGATATAGTCATATTATTTCAAGGATAAAAAGGCTTGTTGTAATAGTAGGAATGCAAATAGAAGTGAAGGGCTAATGGTAAGAGTGGTGTGTTTGTATCTGGTATGTATGTTTATTTTCAAATCAGTTTTTGAGAATAAAAAGGAGAGGTGCCTGGGTGGTTCAGTCAGTTAAGGGTCCCCAACTTTTGATTTTGGCTCAGGTCATGATCCCAGGGCTGTGAGATTAAGCCTTGCCCTGGGGGCTCTGCCCTGAGTGTGGAGCCTGCTTAAAATTCTCTCTCCCTCTCTTTCTCTCTCCCTCCCCCTCTGCCCCTCCCCTGCTCATGTGAGCTCTCTACCCCCTCTCCCCCCAAAGGAAAGGGGAATCAAGGCATAGACTTCATGTCGTTACAGTGATAGGGAACTGAACAAGGCAGGTAATTAATTCCCCTTTTCCTTGGCCTGGAGAAACTAGAAAAAGAGCTTTGGGACTTCAGATCACAAGGAGTTGATGATAAGAGGTGGGCTGGGGGTCTGGAGGAGAAGGTCAGACTGGGAGGAACTGTTATGCCAGGGTCAAGATCAAGTGGCTGAGCATCAGGTGGCTGAGCAGCCTGCCCCAGCACTGTCAGGAGGCCATTTACCCAGCTAAAATTCATAGATTCAACTACCGTGGAATTTGGGAGGAAGGCTATTGGAGGACATTAACAGTCTCAGCTGTACTCTCCCTCTCTGGCATCTTCAGCCTCCTGCTCAATTTGAAAATTCAACTGACACTCCCTCTTTAAAAATGAAGCAAAGAGGGTCACCCAGGTGGCTCGGTTGGTTGAGCATCTGACTCTTGGTTTTGACTCAGGTCATAATCTTTCCGTGAGTTGAGGCCTTGCATTGGGCTCTGTGGGTTTGGAGCCTGCTTGGGATTCTCTCTCTCTGCCCCTCTCTCTGCCCCTCCTTTGCTTTTGCATACTCTCTCTCTCTCTGTCTCAAAAAAAAAAGTTTTTAAAAAAAACTTTAAAAAATAGAAGTAAATAAATAAATAAAAACAAGCAAATGAAAGCAGGACAAAGCAAATGCAATCCCCTCTCTGGACCTAACCTGATCTCCAGTTATCCCCATTTCTCTGCTCTCCTAAACAGGGAGCATCTCCAAAGAGCTCTCCACACATGCGGTCTCTACATTCTCACCTATTTGTCCTTCAAAACACTCCCATCTTGTCTTGACCCTACCAATCTACCAGGACAGCAAAGGCACCTATGACCTCCACATTAACAGATTTAGTGGACACTCTCCGGTCTTTCTCTTCTGGATCTGGACATATTTGATTACTCTGTCTTCAAGCATTCCCTTCTCTCTGCTTCTCTGACATCTCAGTTTTGGCTCTTCTCCCCCCTCCCCCCCAGCCTGTTCCTTCTCAGTCCCTCACAACGTTGACACCTGTCTCCACCCTGAAGAAAACCCTGTCAGCAGGAGGTACTGCAAAAACAAGGTGACTGCACTCTTTCACTGATGGATGAAAGAACCTTATTGTTTTTTTTTTTTAAATGTTTGTTTATTTATTTTGAGAGGGTGGGGTGGGGGAGGGGATGGAGGAGTAGAGAGAGGGAATGCCAAACAGGCTCCAGGCTATAAGTACAGAGAGCCCAAGTCAGGGCTTGATCTCAGGAATCATGAGATCATGACCTGAGTCAAAATCAAGAGTCAGACACTTAACCCACTGAGCCACCCAGGCGCCCTGAAAATATTTTGGTTTTATAAGCTACCTGCTAACCCAGCCTAGCATTCAAGTGTAGTGTTCAAGATGCAAGGAAAGTAATGTGGGCTGATAAACAAAATCATGGTTCTTCTCTTAGTTTCAAATAGCATCAAAAACTCTAGATACTATTTGTGACTCTCAGTTCCCAGTATTGCCCTTTGTTAGGATGGCCTTTCTGGCTTTATCCTCTTTCCCCTTAGAGCACTCAATCTGACATTAGCAACCTGTAATATACTTGTATTTTGCCCTTTTTGGGCGTGGGAGAGGGAGCTTCCTTTTAACCAAGGTGGCTAATTTCAGCCTCTGTCACCGAAGAGTATGTGAAGTTACTGTCTAACCTAAGGACATATCCCATAATTGGGCCTCCTGCCTGCCTGGCTCAGAACCTTATTCCCCTTATCTTTCTTGTCTTGCTTAAATCTAAGCCAAGAGTCAAGGCAAGTGTCTTATTTTCTGCAACAGTTTTTTTTTCTTTTTTTAGTGTTTTTTTTTTTTCTGACCTATACTTCCCTTGTGACACTATATGCAATGTTACCAGTAGCCAATGATGGACTTTCTTTTGCTTTTTATCTACTGAAGAGCTCCAGCCAAAATCAGGCTACCTGTTTTAACTTTCCTGAGCTAACGTAGACATTTCAGCCACTCAAAGATGCTTATAAATCACTGGGGCTGAGGCATGTAGGTGTCACCTCACTGGAGTATTGGCTGCTTTCCAAGTCCCATGCCGCTGTGCAGCATGGGTAGAACTTGCTCCATGGTAGAACTTCTAGAACTTGCCAGGCCTGTTTATCATTTGTGTTGAAATCTTATTTGCTCTCTCACCATTTCTTTGGATTGGAAACGTTCAAATTCTTATTCTCATTTATTGCAGTCAGAATTTAATCCTCACAGTCTGGAGGGAAGGGGGAGTAAAATCAGATTCTTGGCTCTAGTGTCTTAGTAGCTAAGAATGGAAGGAGGAAGCCAGGAAGCTGAAAATTTAATCAAATTATCACAACATGACCCTGAGACAGGTACTGTTACCATCCCTAGTTTACAGGAAACTGAGGCTTGGAGAGAATAGATGACTGACCCATAGAATCAAGACTAGGGACTTGCTTCCAGGATGTCCAAACCCTGGCCATACTCTCAAAATCCCAATGTCCACATTTTCTCTCTCCACATCCCATTGTGAAAGTCTTGCCAGCTAGAAACAGACCTATAAAATGCCAAGTTTTCCTCCAATTTAGGAAATAGTTGTAGATATCAGGATGACATGGAAAGCTATCAGAGAGTGTGCCTCGGGGACTGAACATCATTGAAAAGGTGGGAAATGCATGTCACACTCCAGTGCCTACTAAGAACATAATTAATAACTTTAACACAACCAAAAAGGTCTTTACTCTACCCTTGGCTGGGTAAGAAGATAGCTGGAGTTGTAATAAATGACTAAGGAGGTGATCTGATTCCTTAGCTTAAAAATAGTGTTTTGGTTTTCTATCCTTGGACAGATAGATCCCTATCATTGAAGTATGAAGACATAAATGAAGAGTGTGGATGGGAATTTGCTGGTTTGGGGAAAGTTAGAAAGCTGTGGATAGCACAAAAGCCAGCTGATTAGGGAAACATAGTATTGTGGGACAATTTTGAATTTCTAGGACTATTACTCTAGTTCCGTACTTGTATGTTAGGATAAGTAACATTAGCTGCTTTAAGAAACAATCCTAAAATATCAGTGACTTAACACAATGTGTGTTTACTTTTGGCTCTTGTCACTGTCCTCTGTGGTGAAGGATAAGTGAGGGGGACACAGGTAGACTGAGGTTTTATCACCTTCAACTCATGACTTCTGCAATTGCCTGGATGTTGAAATCCAGACATCAGAAGGGTATGGGTGTGGGTGTGGGTGTGGGGGTTGGAAGAGAGAGGATCATGAAGATGATCTAGGCTTGGAAGCAGCTTTCATGAAGCACCAGACCTGGAATAGCACCTGCTGCTACTGCCCAGATTCCCTTGGTAGGAAGTGGGGTAAGGAGGAGGCCTGGGGAGGTCTGTGGGCCAAAGAAGGAGGGAACAGGGATCTTGCAGGGCACTGCAGCCTCTGTTGCAAGAGCTAATTGAACTTGACATTCCCTCCTTGCATTCGCTCACCTTTTCAGTGTCTTTACCCACAGAAGCTCAAAAAATATGTGGAAGTGTTGAATGACTTAGTGCTTGAGCTTAGCTAAGAATTCAGGCTTTCTAATGTTTAGCTCAATGTTCTGCTACCTCTGTACTTACTTGACTCAGACTGTGGAAGAAGATGACTGTTCATGGAGGGGAGAGGTCCGTGTGGGCTAAGGTGATTGTGAGAGGCTCCAGGGAAAAGCAGAACTTTGTGTAGGACCTGGATGGTAGCAGGGGACGGCACATTCCAGCACAGTTTGAAGACATAGATTTGGGCTCAGCCAATGAGTGTTTGTTTATTTATTTATTTATTTATTTCAATTTATATTCTTTTATTGATTATAATGATTTTAAAGAAAAAATTTTAAAGGTAACACATTTGCATGGTTCAAAATTCAAAAGGTACCAAACATAGAATGAAAACAAATCTGTCTCCCTTCCCTATCCCCTGCCCCCATCAGTTCCCCTTCTCAGAGGAAAACATTTGTGTCTTTCCAGAGATCTGTGCATATAAAAAGAAATATTTGGATTGCCTGTCTCCTAATAATTTCACCAGAGCAAAGCATTATACTTGCTAGTAGGATCAGATAAAAAGATATATTTCAGAGTTGTTTTAGTTTGTTCTTTTTCTAAGTAAAGTTGATCATTTCATATTTAGAGCCATCTGCATAATTATTTTATCTGAACCTTTTCCACTGCCCACTTTTCTGTTGGGTTATTATTCTGTTGGTATTAATATGATTAATTTCTAGGAGTTTTTTTCCATATTAGAGAAATTGGGACTTTGTCACTAATACAAGTTTCATTTTTTCCAGTTTGTCTTTTCTTTTATGGTAGTTTTTTCAATGCAGAATCTCAATTTTGTGTTAAAATTTTGATCTTTTCTTTTATGGGTTCAGAGTTTGGGGGCATACCTAGAAAGATCTTCCATCCTCCAAGATCCCTCTTACAAAAATCCTGTGCTTTCTTCTTCTGAAGGGAGGAAATAGGGACCATGGCCACATGGATCCGACACAGACCCACCGGCACCTCTGCTGGTCCCAGCCAGTCCCAGGCACCAGAGGGATCCCTTGAATCAGGGGTTGGAGCAGGGGCCTTGCTTATAGGAACCAAAGGCCTTACTGGTTCACTTTTGACCAAGGGGGGAAAAATAAGATAAGGGGAATCTAGCTGTCTACAAAGTGATAAAGAAGATCTGCTGCCTATTCTGGGAACCATTTGGGGCCCGCTTGACCCAGAACCAGGCATCCCTGTATCTCCCGAGAGCTGGGTGATCCTGTTTATACCTACAGCCTCACATGCTTTTTATGTCTTGATGAATTCCAGATTTATATCTCTAGTCCTTGCCTCTGAGCACAGGCATCTCTAATTTAACTATCTATAAAATGGAACTTGAGATATTTCCTCCTGAATTTGGCATGGCTCCAGTCTTCCCAACCAGGGATTAGGTGCGCCAACCATATTACATAATGATTTGTACCAGAGACTTGGAGTCATCTTTGGCATTAATCTATCTTTAGCTCTAAATTTTATACATCACCAAGTCATGTCTATTTCCCCTCCGAAATCTGTCCTAAATCCTGCTGCTGCTAATCACCTCTGCAGCCATCTTAGCCAAAGCTGTATCATGTCTTGTCTAGCTTTCTTCAAGTTATCTTAACTGATTTCCCTGCATCCACCCTTACCTCCAACCCCATAGTCTACTTCTCATAGCCCAGTGTCTAAGTTCTCCCTCCCTTCCTGCCTGCTTTTCATGTTGTGCCCTGCTGGATGGATATGGAGTTCTCTGAACAGCCTGGCCCACTGTGCACTGTATACATCAGTTTCTTCTTCAAATACCTTCCTATCCTTTGACCTCCTGGCAGACTCCTACTCACTCTTCACATCTTAGCCCTTTTCTGTGCTACTGTCTCCTGCATGCAAACCTCTAAGCCCTCATTTAGGTGATTCCAAACATATGTAGAGGCTCATTGAATGTTTGTTTGAAGAATAGATGAACTAGAGTGGGATGAAGACCAAGGAGGGAAGGGCCTGATTCATGCTGGGGTATGGAAGAAAGGGACAAGGCAAGAGCCGGCACTAGGGCCTGGAGGAGGTGTCAGGCCTGCTGAGATGCTGGGTCTGAGGCCTTTGCATGGTAGGATGGTGATGTGATGGAGGCCTTGTCTGTGATGGGTCTGTGTCTGGGGGCTGGGGGTTTGAGGGGACACACACATATGTGGTCTGGTGATGGGAGGCCAGCAGAAGTGAGCCCCAGGTGGCAAAGGGTAGGCTACCCTGCTATGGAATCTGGTCTTCTCAGGCCAGAGTTCTGGGATGGGATTAATTGCCTTAGCAGAGCCCAATCTTCTCCTGAGACCAGGGCACAGCTATGGCCACATCTGCAGCAGGGACTAGGAGTAAAGGATAAAGAAAGATGGAAAGCCCTGGTGACCATAAGCCTCTGTTTTGGAGACCAGGGAAAGGGAGGAACATATGGGGGAGTCAGATGGGACCTTCCTGGCTTTGGGGCAGCCAGGAGCTCCCCAAAATACCACTGCATATGCCTACTGGGCTCTGAGTAAAGGTCTTTAGTTACCGAGGTGCAGAGAGTCCTAAATGAGGGGCTCCAGGTGACTGAGGGGCCCTGGCCTCTGGGAGTCATAAGCTAGTGGCCTGAGTGTAAGATCATATCACTGAGGGGTGATTACATTGAAGCCCAAGTAAAGGTTTCCGGTCATTACTGGGCCTGAGTAAAAGGCTCTTGCTACTGGGAGCTGGAATTACGGGCTGAGTGAGGGGCTTAATCCCTGGGATCTGGGGGCCATGGCCATAAGGGACATAAATAGGGTCCATAAGTAGATGCCGGCTCTTCCCTTGTCCCTGACCACTGCAATATTAGTGAACTTGAACCTTAGTGCCAAGAAATTTTGCAGCTGGGTTCTTAAGGTACTTGGGGAAGGCTTGCTTCCCAGTGCCCCCAGTCTGCCCAGCACACTCTGCATGTTCTGGGCCTGACCAGCATTGCTCACAACAGCCAGCAGGTGGCACTGTGGCCCTATGCAGCCCAGACTGGAGAGGGGCAGCTGGCAGGCAGTCCTTGGGGTAAAGCTCAGCGGAGACAGGCTCAGTGGCAGACTCCACCAGCTTTGGGAGCTGCAAGGCCTGGAGGGTGGTGGTGGTGGGGGCATTAGGATTCTAACCAAACTCCCTGGGGTGATGGCCCACAGCAGATCCCCTGAGGGCAGAAAATTCTGTGCTGTGGGTTAGGAGTCCTGTGTCTGTTCCATACCCCAGGAGCCAGGGCAGGCTTGAGCAGTAGTTCTGGAGCACAGAGCAAACTTTACTCCAAATCTGGCCTAACACACCCAGATGCACTTTCACCTCTGGATCGGTTCAGCTATCCCAGTCCACAAATCTAAGACAAACTAGGATCCACCCTGAACATTAGAGCTATTGTTTCGCATAACATTCAGTGCCTTGTGAAACTCAGAATTAGAGTCTGTTCCTTCCCATAGCCAGAACTTGTCACAGCCCGGAACTCATCAATACCTCCCAGGGCTTGATTATGTTCCAGAACCCTGTCACATGCCAGGGCTTTGTTTTGTACCTCAGATATAGTCACAGAGCAGGGCTCTGTCGTTTTTTGAATAAAAGCACATCTTAGGACCTTGTCAACAGCCTAGATAGAGCCTGTCCTGCCAGTACTTCCCAGGGTCCTGTCACAGTCTATGCTTGGCCTTGAGCTGTGACAGTATTGGGTATGTGACTGAACCCTGAAATATGCCTGAATTTGAGAGATACAGGGCCCTGGGCTGTAACTGTATCCACCATGTTTAGTCACTGGTCCACAAACGTGCACCTTTGAGTTTGGTCATCATTAGCATCCATAATGATCATGGTGACAAGTGCTGTGGGGGATACAGATAAAGCAGTGCTTTTCCAGCTACCTGTGGGGACCAGCTTTGTTTTTTAAATTTCCATTTTGGATCCATTACAGACTGACACTTTTGTAAAATGCAGTTAAATTGCTCAGAAAATGGAATTAAGGGGCGCCTGTGTGGCTCATTTGGTTGAGTGTCTGACTTCGACTCAGGTCATGATTTCACAGTTCGTGAGTTCAAGCCCCGCGTCAGGCTCAGTGCTGACAGCTAGCTCAGAGCCTGGAGCCTCCTTCAGATTCTGTGTCTCCCTCTCTTTCTGACCCTCCCCTGTTCATGATTTGTCTCTCTCTGTCTCTCAAAAATAAATAAATGTTAAAAAAATGGAATTAAAAACATACAAAATATAAGCTCATAATTTTTAAAAATACAAGTTTCATTTTGGAATAATTTTAGGTTTACAGAAAAGTTGCCAAGAGAATAGAGATACTGTATAGCCTGCACCCAACTTCCACAATGTTACCGTCTTAGATAACCAAGGTACATTTGTCAAAATTAACAAATTAACATCAGTACAGTATTATTTCCTAAACTGAGACTTTCTTCAGATTTTAGCAGCTTTCCTGCTCATGTCCTTTTTCTCTTTCAGGACACAAGCCTGTATAGCACACTCCATTTACTGTGCTTTTTAAAAAAAAATGTTTATTTATTTTTGAGAGACAGAACACAAGCAGAAGAGGGGCAGAGAGGGAGAGGGAGACACAGAATTAAAAGCAGGCTCTAGTCTCTGAACTGTCAGCACAGAGCCTGGCATGGGGCACGAACCCATGAGCCATAAGATCATGACCTTAACCGACTGAGCCACCCAAGCACCCCTAGTACACTTTTTATTATGGATTCCAATGACATAATTTTTCTGTCAAATTGCTTTATAAGTTTCTAAGCACTTAGTCTTAATTTTGGAACTTCTCACATCATAGACTGGTACAGACAATTTGTGGCCTGGCACTGGTCCACGGGCCACACCTTAAATAGCACTGGTATGAAGAATAGTTATTATATTTTTAGTGGTGTAGCAGGGGAGTGAGAAGGGTAGGAGGCAGCTGGCATGAAGTTAGAGCACAGGGTACAAAGGAGGATGGTAGCCATGTGGGTAGGCCTTGGGATGGCCTGCCTAGAACAAGGTGGTGGTAATAGAGGCATTTGGGAAGGAAGTCCCAAATGATACCCAATAAGGCTGTGATTCTGCATTTGTTTGCATTGCGCTGAGGCTGTAGCATAAATATCTGCAACAACCAGCAGGTCCTGATGACTATGTAGGAGCTCATTGGTGTCTGGGTGGGGTGCCTGGGTGGCTCAGTTGGTTGAGTTGAGTGTCTGACTCTTTAATATTAGTTTTATTTTTTTAATGTTTTTATTTATTTTTGAGAGAGAGAGAGAGAGACAGCGTGAGCAGGGGAGGGTCAGAAAGATAGGGAGACACAGAATCTGAAGCAGCCTCCAGGCTCTGAGCTGTCAGCACAAAGCTCGACGCGGGGCTCAAACCCACGAACCGTGAGATTGTGACCTGAGCTGAAGCTGGACGCCCAACTGACTGAGCCACCCAGGCGTCCCGAGTGTCTGACTCTTGATTTCAGCTTAGGTCATGATTCCACAGTGGTGGGATCGAGCCTGAGTCAGGCTCTGTGCTGAGTGTGGAGCTTGCTTACGGTTCTCGTTCTACCCTTCTCTTCTTTCCACTTGCACTCTTTCTCTCTCTAAAAATAAAGTTTAAAAAATGATATAAAGGTGTCTGGGTGGAAAATATAGGACTTGACAAGACAACGATGTGTATGGGGCCATAGATTCCAAGGTCTGACTCAGGCCCCTGGTAGTCCATGGAGTCTGGTATTTCTGCACAGTCTTAGGAAGACTTAGGTCCAGGAATGTATTACAGGAGACCAGGAAGCACAAAGGCTCGGGGATGGCAGCGATCCCCTCACCCCTTCCGAGGAAGGAGGAGACCAGGACAAGGAGGTTTTGCTCCTGCTTCAGGGCCTCCCTTCATCCTGAATGTGTTGTGATCTGGGCCCCTCGCGAGTGGGTTATGTAAACACTTGAACGTGTGTCTCCTCATGTAGGCGGTGGGGTAGAGAATACAGTCTCAGGGAGGGCTCTGAGAATGAAATGAAAATCACGTGAAAATGTTGTCATGACACTTGCCTGAAGCAGGAGCTCCTTTGTCCTGCTCTAGACAACCAGCTAGAGTGATCAGTTTCCTGTTTTTACCTCTTTCTTTTCCTCTAGGAGCTGGAATCAAGCAGGGGTGACCTGGCCCAGGTCTTATTACTTCCCATATTCTGCCAGCCTCCTCCTCTTTGCATTAGGGCCACTCAGTCTTCTGGAGTCCATTGCCTTTAAGATACACAGGTTGCTTCTAAACACTCTCCACAGTTTATCATGATTGCTTATTTTTTTAAATGTTTATTTCTCAGGGGGGCGGGGGAAGGACGGGGGGTATAGAGGATCCAAAGCGGGAGCCACACTGACAGCAGCGGGCTCTATGTGGGGCTCGAACTCACGAACTGTGGGATCATGACCTGAGCTGGAGTCACATACTCACCCAGGTGCCCCTCAAATTGTTTATTTGGTAGTGAGAACAGTGATGGCAGAAACTGCCTGGCTCACTCTCCACTCTGTTTCCAGCGCCCACCAAATGCCTGGCCCGTAGTCGATATTTAACCAATGTATGTTGGATGAATAATTGGGAGAAAATATGTGATTTCTTTCTTTAAACAATTTCAAGTGTAGTTAACAAAGGAAAATACAGAATGTACAGACGAGTATCAAAACAATCGTTTGGAAATGAGAAGTTTGCCTAGAAAGGAGATGGCCCCGGTAAACAGGAGTTCAACATGTAAAGGTGGGATCAGGAATCACTGGTAAAGGAGCAGAATTATTCTACACATGGTCTGGGAAAACGGGCTACCATTAAAGAAAAAATAATTGACTCTTGCTCACGTTATATGCCAAGAACTTTCCAGATGAACTGAAGAGCTTTAAAAACCTCAGAAGCACTAAACTGCTTATCAAGTCTCTGGAAGGAAGTAAAGTGCCACCTTAGAAGCAATAGAAGCTGACACCAAGGGAAAGGTTAACTGACTTGACCATAGGAGTATTTCAGGGACACCTGGGGACCTCAGTCGGTTGGGCGTCCGAAGTCAGCTCAGGTGGTGATCTCACAGTTCATGGGTTCAAGCGCCACATCAGGCTCTGTACTGACAGCTCAGAGCCTGGGACCTGCTTCTGATTCTGTGTCTCCCTCTGTCTCTCTGGCCCTCTCCCACTTGCTCTCTGTCTCTCAAAAATAAGTGAGTGTATAAAAAATGTTTTTAGGTATTTTAAACTTTTGCATGTTAGAAAAAATAAAGGCAACCCAAATAAAAAGGCAGATAAACTGGGGAAATATTTGCAGGCAGCTGCCATAAGAACTTTCATAAATTAATTTTAGAAGAATATATTGAAGCCCCAATGAATAAATAGGCAGATAGTTTCCAAAAGAGGAAAGACAGAATAATGCTTCATCTTAATAATTAAAGATAATCAGGGGTACCTAGGTGGCTCAGTCAGTTAAATGTCTGACTTCAGCTCAGATTTGTGGGTTTGAGCCCCACATTGGACTGTGCTGAGAGCTCAGAGTCTGGGACCTGCTCTGGATTCTGTGTCTCCCTTCCTCTCTGCCCCTCCCTCGTTTATGCTCTCTCTCTCTTTCAAAAGAATAAACATTAAAAAAATAATAATTCAAGATAAGCAACCCCAGCAGGGAGAGGCCCATGGAGGCCAGAAGAGTCAGGGGCAGTTCTACAGGTGAGGTGGAGTGTGGACTTGTTCCCAGGAATGTGGACTGACGACGGCGGGAAGGGATGCCACACATTTGGGTGGCATGTCCTGCTCACTAGCCTACTCTGGTTTCCCTCTGAATTTGCAGAGCTTTTGAGGCCTAGAGCTGAATACTCTCCCTACTGTCTCTCTGGCCACCATTACACATCTGTCATGGAAACAGCTTTCTTCACGGGGACAAACCATTGTAGAACCTCAGGGAGGTCTGGCAGAGGGGTGTCCTGGGAGGATATTTCTGTGGTGGGGGAGAGGGAGCTGGCCAAGGGCCCTGATTTGCCCTGTCTGACCTTTCCCACAACTTTGGAGTTTTCTGACCTAAACACAAGATGCTTGCCCACCCCTGCCTCCAATTAGTAACTGGGGTTGACCTGCTCATTTTTTTTTTTTTTACAACTCTTCTGGAAATGTAGGTAAAACTTTATTTTGTTATTATTATTTTAAATAAAGTATTGATTTTTTAAGTTTATTCATCCTGAAGGAGAGAGAGAGAGGAGAGAGAGAGAAAGAGAGAGCATGAGTAAGGGTAGGGCAGAGAGAGGAGGACAGAAGATCCAAAGTAGGCTCTGGTGCTGACAGCAGAGAGCCGGATGCAGGGCTTGAACTCCCAAAGGATCATGACCTGAGCCAAAGTTGGATGCTTAACTGACCGAGCCACCCAGGCACCCCAAAACTTTCTTTAATTCTTTTGAGTATAACTCAAACTAGCATTATCATTTTTTAATAGTTTATTTTCAGATTGGTTTCCATAAGCATTATCATTTTAGAGTCTTCTTCATACAACTTTTAAAAATGTTGGGGCGCCTGGGTGGCTCAGTCGGTTAAGCGGCTGGCTTTGGCTCAGGTCATGATCTCACAGTTCGTGGGTTCGAGCCCCGTGTCGGGCTCTGTGCTGACAGCTAGCTCAGAGCCTGGAGCCTGCTTTGGATTCTGTGTCTCCCTCTCTCTCTGACCCTCCCCTGCTCGCGCTGTTTCTCTCTGTCTCTCAAAAATAAATAAAAGACATAAAAAAATTTTTAAAAATGTTTATTTTTTTTGAGAGAAAGTACAAGTGTGGAGAGGGCAGAGAGAGAAGGAGAGAGAATCCCAAGTAGGCTCTGTGCTGTCAGCATGGAGCTCGAACTCACAATCCACAAGATCATGACCTGAGCTGAAATCAAGAGGTGGACACTTAAGCAACTGAACCATCCAGGAGCCCCATCCTTATATGACTTTTAATAAATGTCTTTTAAAAAATTGTGCAGGCCATACATATTCATCAAAAAAAGTACAAATATAGCTGGCACACTTCTGAGTTTTTCTGAAGAATCGAGAGGAAGAGAAAAGAGAAAATAGAAATAGGTCACCACCAGTCAGATCTCCCAGGACAGCATGCAGCTCCCACGGTAAGGAGACCCTGCTCTGCGGGGGGCTGTTGAGGCCCCGGGGCTGGCTTCCCCTCTGCCCAGTTCCAGACCTGCCTGAAGCTGGGCCCCTCCGTGCCTTCCACATTGGAGAGGTCTCCTGACATCCTTGCTGCCTCCAGAACACAGACTCCTGATTCACGCTTGCAGCTCCTTCCTGCTGGCCTCCCACTTAGCGCTCTCCCTGGCCGAAGAATTAGACTCGTTTTCAGCTGTGTGCATAAGCCATTCTCAATCTTTTTTCCACCCACCACGCGTGATGGATGACATCCATATTCATACACTCTCAAAGGTTAAACCCAATTTTATCTAAACCTGGACAGGATTTTTGCAGGAAATGAAAGTCGGTGGTAAAAATAACTATTACATCTCAATGCAATACGACGATTTGAAATAGGCATGACTATTGGCATGTTAGCAATCTGCCCACTTCTGGCTACTGCACACGTGGCAGAGGCTTCGGAGAAGCAGTACCTGAGTACTGGCCATGATGCCACCCCTTCTCCCAAATTAGTGAAGGCGACATTATTATAGGGATAATCTTAGTAGTTATCTAAGACTCATGAATTTATTTTATAGCAATTATTGTGTTGTGTTATATGTATTTGCCCCATTAAACCTTTTTGTTAGTTGCTGTGTCCCTAGTGCCCAGCACAATGCCCAACATTGATCAGTGCACACTGATTGAACACATGAGTGAAGGAACTCATTTTGGTGTGAAGCCTGCAGGCCTCTTACCCTGACTCCTAGAAACCTTGCCTTCCCTTTATTCCTCTCTCCCTACCCAGCTGGTTTTACCAGCAGCTCTCTAGGGGTACATTTCTCTAAACCTAGTTTGCTTTTTTGTTTGGCCTTTTGGTGCTAGTCTGGCATCCCAGCCCTGATTTGTTGGCCCTGCTTTCTGGATTTATTTACCTACATTTTGTCTTTTCCAGTCACCAAGATATTCTCAAGGATTTTATTTAGAGTGCAAGATTTCTCCAACCTTCTCCTCCCCTAGCAATCTTGGCTCTCCACCAAGATTTTGACTCTTTGACAGTATCCTTATGCCGTATCCACTTCTTTTTTTAAAGTGCTTATTTATTTTTGAGAGAAAGCAAGTGCATACACACACATGTGCATGAAAGGGGAATGGGCAGAGAGAGGAAGGCAGGAGCTAAGGCAGGTTCTGTGCTAAGAGCACAGAGCCCAATGCAGGGCTCAAACTCATGAGTTGAATCGTGAGATCATGACCTGAGCAAAGTTGGATGCTCAATCAATTGAGCCACCCAGGCACCCTGTCCCTTACTTACTCCTTTTATAATCCCTCAGAGCACGTAGCACAGCCCTAGACACATGCTAGGCCCACCTTCTTTGCAGCATGTGACATACTGTCTATTAAATAAGTGACCGGGTAGGTTTGTCTAATATCCGTGTCCCTCATTTGTAGGTACATTCCACAAGAACAGGGATTCTGACTATTTTATTCACTGCTATTCACTGTTGTTTCCCCGGCATCTAGCACAGGGCCCAGTACATAGTAGAGTTTAATAAAGATGTGTGATCAGAATAAATGAATTAATGAACTGAATGATAACCCACAATGACTTTAATAAACAGGGGATGGTTTTGTTTCTTTGAAAAGAAGCCTTAATGCTGAGGGATCTGTTTGCAAATGGGGAAAACAGGCCTTGGGTCAGTTGGCAACCAAGGGCAATTGTTGATGCTTAAAGAGGCCTGGGATAGTTTGGTCAAGTGCAGGGGAACCTACGTGGCCCAAAATAGAGGGAACAAAAGGTTCTGGGAGGGCTGGGAACGGGAGTGGGATGGTGAGTCACAATTTACTATATCCATTACACCAGTTTCTTCCATGATCCTATTTACTTTGGTCACTGTACTATGTTCCCAGGGGACCTGGGGTAAAAGTAGAAGTTGGTTTGTTTATCTGTTATACTGTTCATGTGGATTAGTGTTTGGCAGCAGCATTTCAAAGAGAGTTATTGCTAATCACTTCTGATGCACGTTGGGTGGGGCAGAGGTGTCCAGAATTGGCCATTGGGACATTGTCTCTGGGATTTACCAATTAGCCCAGCAGGCTCACACTTCCTCATGAGATGTGGGCTCAGCTGTGGCCACTGTCTGGACAAGGGGCCCAGGGACAAGGCAGGAGGCAGAAGTCCTGGAGGCAAGGGGCTTTGGCAGCTTCTTGGGGGACCAGAGGGAAGCAGAAAGTAGATAGGCAATCTGAAGGGACTCCCTAGCTCTTGTTATGCTTACTAGACCTTAATTAAGGCCCCTAAACCTCTGAGCCCCGAGTGATGGACACCAGGTCCCCGAGGGAATGGGGCTGGATCAAGACTGTTAAAGGTCTAAAACATGTTAAAAAATTATTGTCAGTCTCCATATGTCATTCGAAGTAAAACAATTAAACCATAAAATAAGTGCAAAGAAGGTCAATACAGTTAAGGTTTATCCTGTGATGGTCATATCTGTGCTTTTCTGTGAATATCAAATTCACATTAAAAACTTTTTTTTTCAGTTTTGTTTTGGTGGTTCTACTTCAATAATGTCATAAGCTTTTTCCTGTTAGTCTGGTGAAGAATCCATCCCTGTGAAGGGGTCTGAGGTAGAGGCTCTGTCACTGAGACCTGATTGAGAACTGGCTCACGAGAGGCCGAGTGAGAGGCTAAGGGAACGGAGGAAAGAGCTTGGATAGCTGAGTGGGTCTATGTGAGGGTCCTGGTCACTGAGGGAGTTGGCTCCGGATGTTGTCATTGAGGTCTGAGTGAGGGTCCCTAGTCGCTGACAGTGCTGAGCATGGGATCTGGTCAGTGAAAGGCCTAACAAGGTGCTCAGGTCTTTGAGGACCCAAGGAAAGGTTCCTGATCACGGAGGCATCTGTCAGTCGCCCTGCTTGCTGAAGCTTTTGATAGAGGCATCTGGTTACCAAAAACTAAAGGAGAGGCTTCTGCCAGAAATTCTTGAGTGTGGTCAATGGGCCCTAAGTACTCTCTGAAGGGACTAAGGAAAATGTTTGGGTCACAGAATTAGGGTTGCTACCTTCTGAGGGGATTGTGGGTTCAGGGTCCTGGCTTTAACAGGTTTGAAGGAAGGGCTTGGACCTCTGAGATATGGCTGAGGGTCTTAGTCAGTGGGAAATTGAAAGTCTCCATCAAGTTTGGACTCATATAGGTAGAGAAAACTGCCCAGTGGGGTGTCCAATAACAGATCCTATGGCCAGATTAAACCTCCCTTTCCTCCTTCAACCTGATCTGCAGGCCTCCTAGTCACCAGTAGATGGCACTGCAGCTTCACATGAGGACAAGGCTGCTGGCCTGTGTCTCAAAGTGGGGTCCAGGTGTAAGCAGGTAAGACCAGAGGGGATTAGTTGCTCCTCTGACCAGGTTCCCCAGAGGCAGGGAGGAACCAGGCTATGATGGTCAGAGAAGATCCCCTGAACAGAGGCCACCTAGAGGCCAAGTTCGTTCTCTTAATCTCCAGGCCAACTAAATCTAAACGCAGTGTGACTTTTTATATTTGATTCACTTGTCCGTTCATTTGTTCAGCAAGTCCAGTACCTGATAGAATTTGTGCTAGGCACTGAGATACAGGGTGGTTAAAGAAGGTTGCTGTTGTTGAGAAATCTGTAATGTTAGAGGTGAAACATTAATGCAAACAAAATAATTACAATACATGTGATAAGGACTATAATATGAGATGTGTACAATGCTGTAGAAGTCCAGGGAAGGAAGGAATACAGCATTTGGGGAGTTTGTGAACATAAGGGAAGAAGTGGCCTTGACTCAGGGTCTCAAAGTATGATCAGCGATTTTGTTTGTGAGGCACCAGTGAGGGAAGGTTTATGGAATAGAAGCATAGGTGTGAATAGAGGTGTGGGGTCTGGAAGAGTGTAGGGGTGTTAAGGGATCTTTGTGGATGTCTATGGTAGAGGGGACAAGATGGGGATGGGCTGGGAGGTTGTAGGGATGACAGATATGTAGGTGGGTAGATCATTGAGAAATTTATAACTCATTTTTAGGGATTCAGTCTTGGCTGTTTAATGCATAAAGGATCAGAAGGGTTTTCAAGTAGGCAGATGAAAGACACCTCTCCATTTAATTCACCAGTAGCCAAGGTGTGGGGTGGCTTAGGGATGAAGAGATTGTATGCAGGAGCCGAGGTAGGCAATCAAGTTAGAATTTATGGGAGTTAAGTAAACAAGGGAGATGAGGAGGAGAAAACAGATTTAAGAGTATTTAAAAGGGAGGATGAATACAATTTTGTGCCAAAGTAGACGTGAAAAGTTAAGAGGAATGAAGAATTTAGGAAAACAATAAATGTGAATATTTACTGAGCATTTAATAATATCTGTAATGCTTTATCTCAGTCATTCTGACACCACTCCATAATGTAGGAATTATTATCCCCATTTTCAGTTGGAGAAACCGGAGGTCAGCAAGGCTGTATGACTTGCCAAAAGCCATACAGCTAGTTCTAGCCCCAAACTGGTTTTCCTGTCTTCAGCCTTATCCTTTTTGAGATCACCACGCCACCGCCCCCCCCCACCCACGCACACACTGCTTTGAGATAGAGCTTCAGAAAATCCTTCCTGAAAACCCTTCAGTGGCCCTCTACTTTGTGTAGGACAAAATACAGTCTAAGCACTTCACAGTTGCACAAAAAGTCCTTGGCTATCCAGCCCCTGCTACCCTCAGCCTTCCCCCACCCCATTTTAAGGACCAGGTAGACAGAGCTGTGGGCAGCTAACTCCGTAAAGGGTCCCCTTTCTTGCCTTTAAGCACTTGTATATGTGGCATGCTGGTGATGCACACCCCACCCAGAAACCCTCACATATACCGACCCTTTTGCCTCATCTGTGCACATCTCCACCCTGCTGCCTGACCAGCTCCCACAAAGCCTTCAAGTCTCAGCTTAAATGTCACTTCCTTAGTGATTTCCTTTAATGTGACTTCCTTAGCCTTTTGTGACTCACCCTCAACCCCACAAGGTTAGGTCTTTGTGTAATGTTCTGTCCTGGCATTAAACACTTTCCTTTTGTAACATTTACCACAATTATAATTAAGTAATTGTTTTCATAACTATTGACTTAGTATTAGTCTCTTCCACTAGACCAACAGGCTCTTTGGTAGGAGGGCCCTACCTGAGGATATTCATTACAACTTTTTTGTAACAACAAAAATGCCTGATTTGCAGAAAGCTCTGTAAAGGAAACAGATGTCCATTGGAAGAATAGGAGCGTCCTTACTCATAATTATATTTTAATAACCATTCTCAAAATGTTGGCCTCCTGACTCCAAGATTCTTTTACTACCCAACTCAGGAACATTTCCACTAGGGGGTTGTAGTAATGATACTACTAGATTGGAAACTGGTCTGGTCATTTTATATTTCTCTAACATACAGCAGAAAGGGAACAAAAGATGTCCTAGTGTTGTCTAGGATGATTAATCTTGGCGACTATTAAAGAATAAAAATTCAACTGAGTGAATCTAAAGATTTAATTGACTTTATTAAGCTACTCATGAATCCAGCAGTACCCCATGTAGTAAGTAGAGAGATGTTCTGAGGAATTGTACAAAAATATAAGATTTTTATAGGAAAGAGGGTGTGGCCAAACTTTATTGGCAGAAGAAAATTGTTTCAGGCAAAGTCACTTTCCTTTTAGGGGTATGGTAGAGGGTCTTTTCATTCAGATTAGCTCCTCTTTTTTGGAGGGGGGATGAGGAGAGGACCCACATAACAGATATCCTCACTGGTGGTGATCTGAAAATTTCTGACTGCTGGTTAAGATTACATTTCTATGGGAGGTTGAAATTGCAACTGTAACTGAACTCAAGGGGTTTGCAGGTCGGGGGACATCAAATTGAACACAACCCAAGGAAACTGTAAGCAAAAAACTTTTCATTATTTGTTACAAGTAGGGAGACACGGAGATAGCTCTCAAAGCATTCAAAGCATTATCTCCCTGTGGGGTTAGTACAAGAAGCTTTAATTCAGTGTATTAGGGGGCAGGGCAGGGAGCTGAGGCACCTTTGGTTCCATTGCGCATGCCTACCATGCCAAAATGCTAGTGGGTATATCATAGGTTTAAAAAAATGGTGGAAAACTCCACCAGTAGGAGGAGATCTTAGTATTATAATGAACTAAAGGTAATTTCAGGACAACAGGGGGTAGGGGAGGGGTGGGGACTTCTGCACAGGTCCACAGCTCCAATCCAGTTCAGACTGGCTTAGTTAGGGCTATCAAGTGAAACACCTAGTTGGGTTTTTCTTTGGCTGGACTATAGATTCTGCAAAACAAAATACATTCCTTCCCTGCTTTTGTCCCTTCTTTCCTCCCTTCTGCTGATAGCTTTTAGTCCTCTTATTTGAGTAACTTTCTGTTGCATCCTAGCTAACACAATTAGGTTACTATTAAGCTCTGGTTTGGTGACTTGGCTTAAGTGACTCCATTTTGGTCCTGTGGTTTTCTTTTCTTTCTTTCTCTCCTTTCCCTGCCCCACCAATCCAACATCACAGTGTTTATTCTACCCTTCTCTTTTTCCCTGTTTGTAATATATTTCTTTGACAGGAGAAATTGGCTCTCATTATCTATATTACATTTACATAGTTGATCAACCCTAGTATATGCATAATTTCAGAACTGGTAATCAATATCATTATGAGAACACATGTTTGAAATACAGTATAAATTTATGGACAGTATTTATAGTATCTGTTCAAAATATAGTTTTCTGAAGTAAATTTGATTTCCTTCTCAACTCCTTCATTGTAATTATGTCATTCATTTGTTAAACAGGTAGGTTTATTTGCCACAGTTTGTATTTTATTCTTCATTCTCCCCACTACCTGGGGTATTGATTTTTTCCTTTCTTAAAAAAAATTTTTAATGTTTATTTATTTTTGAGAGAAAGAGTGTATGAGCAGGGAAGGGGCAGAGAGAGGGAGACACAGAATCTGAAGCAGCCTCCAGGCTCTATGCTGACAGCTCTGAGCCTGATGTGGGGCTCAATGTTATGAATGGTGAGACCATTACACGAGCTGAAGTTGGATGCCCAACTGACTAAGCCACCCATGAGACCCAATTTTTCCTTTCTATACAGTAATGTTTACTCTTTGTGGTATACAATTATATAGGTTTTGGCAAATCCATAGGACTGTGTAAACATCAATGCAGTGCTGCTTGAACCCGATCCACACATGAACAGTGATCTTAAGTGTATCGTTTACTGCATTCTGATGAATGCACATACCTATGTAGGCTATACTTCTGTCAAGATATAGAACATTCTCAGTTGTTCAGCCAGCAGGAGAGGTGAGCAGGAGGCCAAGCAGAGCAGAGAGTCCTCCCCACTCTATGAGGACTGATGATAGTGTGGAAAGAGCAGGCAGACTGGGGTGGAGGTCCTCAGGCAAGTGATGTGTGCCTATGGTTTTCTTTTTAACACTACTATTAGAGAAAAGTGCATTTCCCTCCATCTCAGTGGTTTGTTTCATATGGAGGGAGCTCCTCTGGAGTAACACTCTTGGTTTCTCTCCCCAGAAGAAAAGTCAATAACTTATTGGAAAATATGAGAAGAACAAACTGAGCACATTGCTTCAGCTCCTCTATTTCTCTCTTTGGAAGTCAGATTGACCACAGAAGCATGCGTTCTGTAGGACG
The DNA here is from genome assembly GCF_006229205.1 of Suricata suricatta. Classification (NCBI taxonomy): domain Eukaryota; kingdom Metazoa; phylum Chordata; class Mammalia; order Carnivora; family Herpestidae; genus Suricata; species Suricata suricatta. The sequence continues at coordinate 50,348,848 of NC_043710.1, forward strand.
TCGTAAAGGGACTTGCCCCAGCAGGGAGGCTTCAGTTTTCCAGGATGATCTATAACTGGATGGGTAAGCCTCTTTTTATTTCTGGGGTTCACTATTAGAAAGTTTATTTATCCAATTATGTAAGTCACCTTCTCCAATAATTGATGTGTCAGTAATAAAAGTAATATATGGACCTTTTAATTGGTTTTGAACTCAGGAAAGGGGTTATTTACTGAGGATCCACAGAACTTCAACATCCAATTCACTGGATCAGAAGCCTTAAGAAATTTTATCTTGAATGTATCATAGATAAGCTGCTATATAACGATCGCCACTTCAGATAGCTGTGAAATTAGGTGATTAACTAGTTGTTGCTTAACCTTCTAATTTCTGTATAAGTCTAATTACATGAAATAGAAGTTGGGGTTTTGATTTTTTACTTTGCTTTTCTGTTTGGAGTGTCATTGTAACTACTGTATTGTAAATGACGGAAAATAATTGCATATGTTAAAAAAAATAAATTGTGTTATACTCCAAAAAAATGCAGAAGAAAAAAAACTCAAAAAAGAAAAAAAAGAAAGAACCAGGGAGTAGGATGTGGGGACCCAGCTAACATGTGAAGAGGCCAGGAGGCATGGCTTTAGTAAGCATGTATTTGTGATTGCATGGTTTGTGGCGGCTTACGTGGAGCCACATAGCTGGCTTGTTTATGGATGGAGTTGGTTTTTATCAGTTACAACTGGACAGGCAACTTCAGGATTTTGGTGCCAGATATGTGAGATTTTCTCCTTGGTGGGTCCCCACAACTCTCAGGACTTTATCCACAGGTGAGGATCTGTTTTTATAGAGGCAGGGCTGTGGGTTGGCTTTGGGGTACAGGGATGGGTCTTTTCTGCCTTCAACCCAACTGCCTCTAAGTGCATGTGGGTGGCCTCAACATTTATAAGGACAGGATTTAGGCAGATACCACCCTGGGCCCAGGTGCTAGGGGAGTGGAGTGGGTAGGATGTGGCTCAGCTGACACTGGCCTCAGCAGGTGCCTGCTACACAGGATCTAGCAAGCACGTGCTGGTCACACTGCTCTTCAGAAATGGCACAGCCACAGTAAAAGTGAGAGCCTTGAGTATAATGGCTATAGTTTATCCTTGAACTATAGAGGTATTAGAATTTGCATTTGTGCATGGGCCATGTAGGTGCACAGAGATGCTGGGGACTGCAGTGCCTTAATAAACAGGGGTAGCTGAAGCAAGGCTTCAATCATGGGGGAAAGAGAGTCCTTCTGGATATTAGCTGTCTAGACATGCGGGGTGCAGAACTATTGTTTATCAGTTGTTCTGATATTCATCAGTATGGATAGGTTGATCCAAATTTGATCCGAAATAATATTGTTTTGAAATTACTTCATCCAAGAAAGGGAACCATGGAGAGACTAACCTCCTCTTACCACATGTTGAGAAAACCAGAACAGATGAATAAAAATGGGGAAAGGAGATGTATCTCAATCTAATTGCTCTTGAAGAGGGTATAAGAACAGGGTAAGATGTCTGAATCTTTATTAGCTCAGAAACAGTGATTGGATCCTAAATAAATCTAAAAAGATAAAAAAGTCTAGATTTCAAAGCTCGTAACTGTAATGACTCCCTCAGAAGGATTCCAATTTTGGGAAACCATTAAGAAACAGCTTCTCAAATTGAGAGAGATCATAGTATGAGCAAATTATAAAGTTGCAGCTTATTTTTAGTGTGAGCCACAAGTATTCTATTGACTTACCAGTTTATCTACTGAGATTATTTGCCAACAACATTGTAATTTGTCTCTACTAGGTTTTGACTGTACCTTCAATTGCATGGGAATTCAAAACATTTGCAAAACCCAACACACAACCACAATGCCATTATGACACTCAAAACTTATTTCCTTAATATTATTTAATATTCAGTTAGCATTAAAAATTCAATTAGCATTCACATTTCCCAGATTATGTCATAATTTTTTCTGCTTGTTTTTAGAATCAGAATCCAAATAAGATCCAAACATTAATAGTAGCTTATAAGTTTCTTAGATCTCTTTTAATCTGTGCATTTTGCTTCCATCTTCTTTTTTCTTTGAAATTTATTGGTTGAGGAACCTGAGCCATTTATTTTGCAGAATGCCCCACAGTATGCATGAATTGCTTGGATATTATTGAAAATTGCCTCATATATTGCTTGTGAATTAGTAGTTAGATCTAGAGACTAGATCAGATTCAGATTTGCTTTTTGATTTGGGGTAAATAGGTCATTTTTCTGGTAAATTTGGAAAGAATGAATTCGCTATGCTCAACACAACCCTTCTGGCTCTCTGTAGCCAGACTCCCCTAGGATATACACATTCCACTCTCCTCTTTCATGAAGTAAAATTTAAAGGGGTCTTCCCTGGATGGGGTGGGGGATCAAGTGGGGTGTAGGAAGAGCTACAGTTTTCTTGTACAATCTGTGAATGAGTGGGCTAGTTTCCCTAATCCTGGGGTTCAGGACCAAGAAGCCCAATTACTAAATGATAAAGCCACATCTTTCAATATCAACTTTATTAGTAGTGTTTATTTTAATCTCCCATTCGCCTTATACTTTTGCATTATTTCTCAGTTGATTCAGAACTCGGGCAGAGAATGGGGTGGGATTACTTATTGGAGTCTCTAAATTCTACAACAACCACAAAGGATAAATAGATGAGCTACTTATATTAGACAAGATTCTGTGCCTGCCTTCCCCATAGGTCCTGTAAGAGTTGGACATTTTGACTGTATTCATCTTATTCCCTCACCCCTGAGCAATAGCTGATTGGACCTGACCCAAGGCTACCAGTTAGATGCTCAGTCTCTTCATCTTTCAGGAAATTCAACTAAGACACAGTAACTTTAATTATTTGACAGTAGGCACTTGGAGCTGGATTCGGATGGCCATTTTTCGGCCCTGTGCATTCCTGATAATGAGGCACAGAGAGTCAGCTTCAGGAAAGCAGCATGGAGCAGACACATGGAGAAGAGAGGAGATAAGAGATCAGGAGGCCTTTGAAAATCAGAAGGAGAAGCCTGGTTTTCTGACCTTTTCTAGTCCCACAGGCTTATTTTGGTCTTAGAGTCTTCACCCTAAGTTGAAGAGATGGATGGAATTATACTCACTGTACTTGCTGAAGAGACATCATCATAGTTTTCTGGAAGAATTTCATGACAGGCTCATTTGAGGTAGAAGATGAGAAGCTAGGGAGTCCGAGTATTGACAAAACATCTGGTTGAGCAAGGAGAAGCATTTGCTTACTCTGGAGAGGGAAGAAAGAGAGTAAGAGTGTGGAGGGTAGAGTCTGTGACATTGATGTGACACACCCATTTCCAATCTTACAAAGTTTCAGCATTCTTGTCTCTTGAAATGGGAAATTTTCTCTTAAAAAAATTTTTTTTAATGTTTTTTATTTATTTTTGAGAGACACAGAGAGACAGTGCAAGCAGGGGGTGGTTCAGAGAGAGAGGGAGACACAGAATCTGAAACAGGCTCCAGGCTCTGAGCTAGCTGTCAGCACAGAGCCTGATGCGGGGCTTGAACCCATGAACTGCGAGATCATGACCTGAGCCAAAGTCGAACACTCAACTTACTGAGCCACCCAGGTGCCCCAAAATAGGAAATTTTCAATGTTCTTAGTGAACGTTGATGAAGGGGCTGTGCTTGACACCTGGATTTATGTGGAAGAGTCAAGGCAGCATGAGGGAGTGTGGGAGCCCTGAGTATGTGTGTGTGTGTGGTGGAAGTGGATCAGAGTGTATGGAACATTGAGCTTGAAACTGAGATTTAGAACTAGTTGTAACTGGATGTTATAGGGTCACTTGGAAGGGGAGACTCCCTCACTTCCTCTTTTAAAGGGCAGTACCCTCTGATCAACATGAAGATCCCAAAGCTTCGATCATATTGCCCCTCAAATTTGTCCTCTGCCAGGCTATCCTGTGATCATGGTTATTTCCCCCTGTCCTCAGCACAGCCTGTCACCACCAGGAGCTCCTCCACACAGACACCTTGAGATCTCCAGTACATCAAAGGAGGAAATGTTTGGGGCATCTTCCTTCCCCTCACACGTCTCTCCCTCTGGTCTCTCTCAAATTGCCAATAGCCTTAGTGGTTATATGCAGGTGTCTTCATGGAAGACTTGAAGCCATTCAGAAGGGAGATTCACTGTCAGAGAGGGGAAGGATAAAGTGCTCCTAACTTTTTTTTGAGACTTTTTGTTTAGTTCTCAAAGGGATGGTATGTACAGATCTAGACCCTTCAGGCTCCCTGAATTTTAGCTATATAACTTTTCCTTCTTATGGGCCTCCTTTTAAAATTTGTTCCATTTGAAAGCCCACCAGCTTCCTCATCTAACATATAGGAAGGGACCTCACTTCTTGGGTCTTCTCTCTCTTCAAATTTATCATCCTCACCCTACCTTGAAGTCCCAAGTATCTGTGTGCCAATTTGAGGTGAGCCGCCAGGACATTAAGCTAGTTAAACATGATGCCTGTTGTCATCCATGTCTTGCAGAATTGTGTGTACAGGGGAGGGGCTGAGGGAGGGGAAGAAGAGGAAGAGCTTCTGGGTCTATACTTAGTTGTGGATTTAGATTTTTCTGGTTGGATTTCCTTTTCCACATTCCTACATGTGTGAGCAGGAATCATGTCAGTTCATTTGATTAATAGAATTGTTATATTAGCTCATCCACTGCTCCCAGGAACAAACATTAATTTTTAGAGAGTACTATCTAGACTCATATTGAAAAAGGATATATTTCCTCAATTAGAAGGACATTTCGCCTTTTTCCCAGAGTTAGTGAGCCCCATTATTGTTCAGAAAAGAGGTCTGGTTTCTTTCCTGCTCTGCCTAGGAAGCTATTGAAAGAATAAATAAGCTATATTATCCTTTAATGGCTCCTCCCTTTTGTTAATTCAGGAAAGGCTCCAGACTCAACAAATTGTTTCAATAGTCTGCTTTGGGAGCTGGGGTAGCTGCCAATTCTTCTATAATAAACCAACCTTCACTTAAATTAACCAAGATAGTTTCTGTTCCTTGCAACCAACCGATCCTTGTCTAGAAGAGAAAGGGGTTCTGGCAAACAGGTTTACAAGCAATAGAGCCTCAAAAGAATGTGGATACCATTTTCAGCATTGCTGCATGGTGCTGAGTGGTAAAGATTCATTCATCCTGGGAAGAGCAGTTTGGTGAAGTGTAGCCAGCCTGAGTGGGCTTCTGCTTATGGCAAAAAAGTGATGCCTGAGTAGAATCCAATATAATAGAGGTCTGGAGAAATATGAGTCGAATGTGAGGAATGCTTGGCATGATTTCTTATTCTGCCATGTCTGGTAGTAAAGTTAACCTTTAAAATAATAGCACAATTATAGGCAAATTCACCAAGGGTTCAGACTCTTCTGGTATCAAGGTTTGGGTCAGGTCACCCAGTAAGGAAACCCTTACTAGAGGCTAGGCAACATGAGATGCATTCGAGAGAACAGACAAATAAAGACCAAGTTTACTTCTAATATTCAATCAGTTTCCCATCCAACTGGGATGAGATTTTATTTGAATGTAAATTGAGCTTATATTTATTTTGTATGTTCAACTCAATCTGTTTTCTGAGCTTTTAAAAAATTGTTTTAAATGTTTTATTTATTTTTGAGAGAGAGAGAGAGAGAGAGAGAGAGAGAGAGAGAGAGAGAGAGAGAGACAGCATGAACAAGGGAGGGTCAGAGAGAGAGGGAGACACAGAATCCCAAGACTGGCTCCAGGCTCTGACCTAGCTGTCAGCACAGAGCCCGATTTGGGGCTCAAACTTATGAACCACGAGAACATGACCTGAGCTGAAGTTGGACACTTAACAGACTGAGCCACCCAGGCACCCCATAAGCTTTTTAACTCTAGTCTTAACCAACTTCCCTTTCTCTCTCTGTCTCTTTCCCTCTTCCTCACAATATTTGACACTTCTTATCTTCCCAGTTTCTTTTGCCATTCTAATTGTCATTCTAATGGTCCCTGACTGACTGAAAGGGAGTCCCTGACTTGGCAAAGACAAGCTTCAGTCAAGGACTCTACAGTGCAGGTCACTTTCTGAAAGAGACCTGTTAGGAGGTTTTTCTGCAAGTCTCCTCCTCAAGGTCCAGGTCCTGCAAGCTTTGTGCACTACGTGGGTAAGAGGAGAGCTCCTCTCTGGTTACCACTTTTGGTTTCAACCAAGACACTGGAGGCTTAGGTCCTAGATATAGCCTGGGATCAGGGGGAAGCTTAAAAAGTTCAGCCATAGAAAAAGCTTCTTTTTGCCTCCTCTTCACTCAGGTGTGAAGATAGAACAATCCAAGGCCCGTGAGGAGCCTAAGCGAGGGTTATTTACAGAGGAGGAAATAGATGCAAAGCAAAATAGTGCATTCCTTTCTTTCCTTTCTCAACTTTAGAAAAAAGTTTATTTTTTTTTTAACATTTATTCATTTTTGAGAGACAGAGAATGAGAGGGGGAGGAACAGAGAGAGAGGACACAGAATCCACAGCAGGCTCCAGGCTCTGAGCCATCAGCACAGAGCCCTAGGCAGGGCTTGAACCCTCGAACCTGTGAGATCATGATCTGAGGTGAAGTTGGATGCTTAATTGACTGGGCCACCCAAGTGCCCCTTCTTTCTCAACTTTTGTTGCCAAAATATCACCACAGTCGACAGGCCCTCCTTCAGGGTGGGCGCATCTGGCAAAGAATATGATGGTAGCTCCTCTTGGATTGGTGTGCTGGCTTCAGAGAAAACCAGGGAGCATCAATGACACCAGCAGGGTTCACTACTTCAACTATTGCAGTCCTGGCCTGTGACCAAACTCAATCTGCCTATGGTGGTTCCTGGACCTCTGTCACTGCTTCTCACTGGTCTCTCTCTCAGGGTTGCCATTCAGAAGCAGGGGCTTAATCCTTACTAACATATTTACTCCTAAGGCTGTCATTGCAAGTGCGATCTACTTATTGGTGCTCTACCTTGCTTAGCAAAGCAAACTGTGTGGGTTTTTTTTTTCAGTCAACATGTTTGTATTGGGTGCTTTCATGTTCTAGGTTCTTCTGCGCTTAACACTTGTTATTAAAACTAAGAACTAGGGGCGCCTGGGTGGCTCAGTAGGTTGAGTATCTGACGTTGGTTCAGGTCATGATCACACTGCTCATGGGTTCAAGCCCTGTGTTGGGCTCTGTGCTGACAGCTCAGAACCTGGAGCCTGCCTCAGATTCTGTGTCTTCCCCTCTCTTTGCCCCTCCCATGCTCAGACTCTGTCTCTGTCTGTTCCTCAATAATAAATAAATGTTAAAAATAAAAAATAAAACTAAGAACTAAAATGTCGGTGGTAATCAGTTGTGGATAGGTGCAAGGGTATATTTACTTTTTTACTCAAAACTGCATGCTCCAATCTAAACATACTCATCCTTCTCATAACCCTCATATCCCTTTCCAGGGTGAGGCAGGCTTGCAGTGAACATCTGATCGCTTAGATTATATTGACTTTAGCAGAACAATTCTTACAACACTTCCCCCCAAAGGATAAAATCAACCATAACAATATATCCACAAATAAGATAAACCATGTCAGAAGGTATGTGTTTTTGAGAGTACTGATCCAGGTTCTGAAGAATTTCAGAAACTACTCTCCTGTATCCTTACCTACCAATTTTAAATGGTCTCAAATGCTGATGGAAGAAATCACTTCTCCATTCATTGCTTTGTGATTTCATTCATAGCTGATCATTTCTTGTGGCTTTCAGGTAAAATGGCAGATTTCTTTGTCTATCAGAGAAATCTGTGAGATTGTTATTGGTAACATTTGGGGTGGCTCATTCACCCTGTAGTGTTCACTAGAGTAGTTCATTAACAAGGGGCAGTATTAACTAGAGGTATGCGGGTCAGTAGGGTAGCCCCTTGCCACATGTTGCTGTTAAGCTCTTGAAATGTGGTTTGTGTGACTGAGAACTTAATTTAATTTTTAATAATTTTTAAATGTTTATTTATTTTTGAGAGACAGACCAGGAGCAGGGGGAATGGCAGAGAGAGAGGGAGACATAGAATTTGAAGGAAGGCCCAGGCTCTGAGCTGTCAGCACAGAGCCCGACACAGGGCTCAAACTTGTGAACTACAAGATCATGACCCAAGCTGAAGCTGGATGCTAAACCGACTGAGCCCCCCAGGCGCCCCCCCTTAATTTTAATTTTTAATTGTAATTAAAATGTAAACAGCTACATGTGACTAGTAGCTACCATACTGGACAGTGCTGGCTATAAAAGTCCTTAGACAGATTTAGGAAAATGGGTTTTGGATCATACTGTTTGTATTAGGCTTTACCAGGTGATATTCTAATCTGACTTCGTGAAGATCCTTCAACTCCTAGTTTAATTGCAAAGAGCAGTTTCCTTTCTTCCTTTGAGGATTTACATTGTAATTTTACAAACTTTATAAGTAGAGCCGCATCCAGACATTGCAGATTTCTATCTTTATAAACTTTCCTATTCTAGTTGGAGCCATGTAAGTATATGGTTTTCTCAACATATTGTACTACTTTTCTAGTCATAGAAGTGTAACTCAGGAAATATCTGTCCCTTTTCCTTCCTCCCTCCCTCCTTCCCTCCTTTCTTTCCTTCCTTCCTTCCTCTCTCTCACTCCTACAACCTTCCTTCATTCCTTCCTTCCCTTCTCTCTCTCTCTCTCTTTTCTAATAACCTCTAGCCCACATCAGTAAGACAACTCCAGCCCCCTCCTATATTCCCCCACCTACATGAACTTCCAAGCAAACTAACTTTTGGCTGAATTTCATGCCTCCAAAACCAGCTCCTCCTACTTCCCCTGGTCTATTTCTTTGGTCCAGGCCCTGAAGCAGCGCTGTGTACTCCTATGGGACAGGAGTGCCTTGCTTATTGCTCTCTGGCCCATTCATTGTGTGGCTTAGATGCACCTTGATGATAGCAAGGAGTCTTAAATGTTATGTCCTGACTGTGTCAAAGAATACATCTTTCATTCAACTCCCCACAATAAGGAGGAGTCATGATTAATCTGCAGCTTCCACAAATAGGCAAATTGACTAGCTGGCAGTAGACTGATTTTATATAGTATACTATCTCCACGAGATTCAGTGGATTACTGTGATACCATCACATTTGGGGCTCGATACCACAAAGTTGGGGTCCCAGCCTCAAGGATCATGCCATCAGTCAGAGGGATCATTCTCAATCTTGGATTAAATGGGTAAGTTTGCAGACCTCTGAAAACACTGTTACCCTTTTTAGAGCATCTCAACTGCCATACCTGGCTGGCTTAGTGAATGGTTTATTATTCATATGGTCTGGTTCAGAGAACTTTCTCTTCTGCTTTTAAAATTTACTGAATCCACATAGGATAAGAAATATTCAGTAGGGTACTCTGTGTTTGCAGTATTGCTAACCCAGTATTGCCAAATGCCTTAGAGTAGAATGGGATGGCACAGCCAAAACTGCTCTTTGCCAGAATGAAGTTCACTTCTCCCACTTCCCTAGTTGAAGTGATTAGCAAGTATCTCTTTTTATGACAACAAACAAACGATAGTTATTTTTCAAACAAAATCTCACAACTGAACACCATATAGCTAATTTAGTGCTAAATCTCATGAGTCCAGGGGCACCTGGGTAGCTCAGTTGGTTAAGTGTTTAACTTTGGCTCAGGTCATGATCTCATGGTTCATGAGTTCAAGACCTGCTTCATGAGTTTGAACCCCGCAGCAGGCTCTGTGCTGCAGCTCAGAGGCTGGCGCCTGCTTTGGATTCTGTGTCTCCCTCCCCCTCTGCCCCTCCCCTGATCTCTCCCTCTCTCTCAAAAATAAACAAACATTAAGAAAAAACTCTTATGAGTCCAATTATTTCCCAGTCATGATAGAACCTGGGTAGGTTCTATCTCCTTCCATGGGCCCAGCCTGAGATATACAGAGGGCTCTTTGTACTAAGATGAATGTGGTTTCAGGACTCTAGCTTATAGGGTTTCCTGTTAGTTTGCCACAGGTCTGGAATCACTGCCCATGGCATTATGGTCAAGCCTGTCTTCTGTGCCCCATTCTATCTCTCAGTCGTGAGGGCTGCCCTGTGAGAGGTAGGGCACACCATTTCCCAAAGATCTGCCCTGTCCTTTATTATTATTCGGTCCTGGGTCAAAGGCTATAATTGAGAAATGCCGTATTAGTTCAAGGCAGAGGGCTGCAGCAGCTTTGATGGTTGTTATTTGCCTAAGAATGCCCCCTCCCCCTTAGAGCCCACTGAGTTCCTCAGATTACAGAAGGAGGTTCAATAAAGTCTATTCAGTTAGTGCTTCCAAGGCTTTTGGCCTTTTGGAATGTCCCAGGACATTTTTGCAGGAAGAGCTCAACTCCCACATCCTGATTGTTGGTTCCAGTAGCAATAATTACATACTCCAACACTGTGGGCTCCTGCCAACCTCAGTTTCATCTCAGGTGCACAATGATCTGATGTGCCCAGTGTGCGTCGGCCAAAACATCTATCCATGCCATATTGATTAATTTCATTGTTAAAATTGTTTTTTCAGCCCCTAATCCTTTTGGTAGGTGTCTATATGAGTTATGGTTTCCTAGGGTTGCCATAACAAAATACCACAAACTTAGTGGCTTACAACAATAGACATTTATTCCCTCCCACTTCTAGAGGGTGGAAGTAGGAATCGGTGTTGGTAGGGCTACACATGCCTGGAGGTTCTGAGGGAGAATCCATTCCATGCTTGTCTCCTAGCTTTTCGCAGCTGCTGGTGATTCTCTGTGTTCCTTGTCCTGTGGCTGCTTTCCAGTCTCTGTCTCAATCTGCCTATCATCTTGTTTTTTTCTGTATCTCTGTGTTTTCTCCTTTTCTTACATGGGCATGGTTCACTGGATTTAGGACCTACTTTATTTTATTTTAAAATTTAAAAAATGTTTATTTATTTGGAGAGAAAGAGAAAGAGTGAGTGAGCGTGAGTAGGGGAAGGGCAGAGAGAGGAAGAGAATCTCAAGTGGGCCCCATTGTCAGCATAGAGCCTGACACAAGTCTCCATCTCAACAAACCTGTGAGATTATGACCTGAGCCAAAATCAAGACTAACCAACTGAGCCACCCAAGCACCCCTACACCCCGTTTTAAAACTAGAATGATCTCATCTCAATATCCTTAATGTAATTACATCTGCAAAGACTCTATTACCAAATAAGGTCACATTCACAGGTATCAGGGGTTAGAACTTGGACATATCTTTTTTGGGATACTATTCAACTCACTAAAAATATGAGATACAAAAATAGTGGTTTGATTTAATAGTTTGCCTTAATTTTATAAAAAGCATCCCAAAACCTTTTGGCTATAATTTACCATTTTAGGATCTTCCATTCATTTGGTGATTTTTGATTTTGACTTCTGGAGTCAGTTTGGATCCTTACTTCCTGTTGCCCCAAACTTCTAGTTCTCTTAATTGCCAGTGGCAAAGAGCTCCCTTATTGTGTGTGGAATGGCCTTACCCCTTCCGTAGACAGGATGTTTATGACAAAAGGTGGAAGGTAGTGCCTGTCCACTGAGGCTCATTCCCTGTTAAATACATGTTTTGCCTGTGTTGTACACTGTTACTTTTGCCACGTAATAATCAAAGACTGATAGCCTGTATTGCTATGTGAGACAGAGAGTTCCAATTTACAAAAACCTCAGCCGCCTCTGGTGAATCTCTCCACTAGCTTCTAGTGGTAAGCCAGCAATTGTTTTTAAAAAATAGCGTAATTCTCAGAGGCTGGAAACATTGCCTTAGTCTAAAGCCCTAAATACTTCTGCTATATTTTTCAGGGTCTGCCTACCCACCCCTCTTCTCAAATCATTTTATGAGAGAGGCAGAAATCACACAGACCTCGTCTTATCTTTCTTTCCAACTTATGGGGTCCAAAGGGTAGAACTGACCAGACTGTGCCTTGTAACTTGGCCAGGGCTGGTCACTGAAGCTACTCTGAACCCTGTCCAAAGTATATGGCCTTTTGGATAATCCAAGGTATGGAGTAAGAATTCCAAGGTGGAGCATATGCTGACTCTAAAACCCAAAGTTCATGGAACCTGAAGACTTCTTGTAGACAATAGACAATTAAATTAACAGTTGCCCATATATAATGGATCTTGCAAAAAGATCTGACCTGATGGCACATACTCATTCCCTTAGGTATAATATTAAGACCTGCAGTGCCTCTGCCACTTTTGTTTCATGGGATCTTTTCAACATCATGTGGTGAGGCACCCGACCACTGGGAAAAGAAGAGAGAAACAAGGATGCAGAATGATACCACCGAAGTCATTGTAACCTAGTCTGACCCTTTCAGAGATTTCCTGTGCCCATCTCTCATTTAAAGTAAAGGGACCATAGGTCTAACAGGAGAACAGGAGAAACCTAATGGAGGACCAGGGGGAGGGGAAGAGAGAAAGAGAGTTGGGGAGAGAGAGGGATGCAAAACTCGAGAGACTATTGAATACTGCAAACAAACTGAGGGTTGAAGAGGGAGGGGGAAAAAAGGGGAGGTGGTGGTGATGGAGGAGGGCACTTGTGGGGAGGAGCACTGGGTGTTGTATGGAAACTAATTTGACAATAAACTACTTAAAAAAATAAAGGGAATATCCAACTATTCTTTTTGTTTAATGTTTATTTATTTTTGAGAAGGAGCACAGGGGAGGGGCAGAGAGAGAGTGGGACAGAGAAAATGAATCAGGCTCCATGCTGACAGCAGAGAGCCTGATGCCGGGCTTGAATTCACAAACTGTGAGATCATGACCAGAGCCAAAGTTGGACACTCAACCGACTGAACTATCCAGGTGCCCCTTCAACTATTTTTGATACTGGCAGAGACAAAGGGCCATCCTTGAACAGACCTTTGTTAGGCAGACCTATTCTAGGCAGATTTAACCCTGATGAAAGGTGTAGTGGCTTTTTTTTTTTTTTTTAATAAAGCCAATCCTTTCTCATAGTATGACAAATTCTAGGAAGGGGGTGGGCCAGTGTATAAAAGGAACCCTTAGGGGCGCCTGCGTGGCTCAGTCGGTTAAGCGGCTGACTTCAGCTCAGGTCATGATCTCATGGCTCAAGAGTTTGAGCCCCGTGTCAGGCTCTGTGCTGACAGCTCAGAGCCTGGAGCCTCCTTTGAATTCTGTGTCTCCCTCTCTCTCTTTGCCTCTCCCCTGCTCATGTTCTGTCTCTCCCTAGCAAAAATAAATAAACATTAATAAATAAATAAATAAATAAATAAATAAATAAATAAATAAAAGGAACCCTTAACAAGTAGAGTAGGTAGTACCTTTGTTGTAGTTTTTTAAAAAAATGTGTTTGGTCCAACACCAAAGCATTCCATTAATTTTTGCAAGATCCATTATATTTGGGCAACTGTTAATTTAATTGTCTGTGTCCTAAAAGGAGTCTTCAGGTTCGATTAACTTTTCCTACAGAGAATTTCTTACTTCTACAGAATGGAGAAGGCCATTGAGGGGGCAACCTATGTAAGGGGATACTGTGATACTATGGTGATTAATTAATAGATATATTAGTTTCCCAGGATTATCAAAGTAAATTACCACAAACTGGATTAAAACAACAGAACTTATTCTCTAACAGTTCTGGAGGCTGGAAGTCTGAAATCAAGGTGTTGCTGGGCCATGTTCCCTCCAAAACTTCTAGGGAAGAACCTTTCCATTCCTCTTTCAGCTTCTGGTCATTTCAGGCCTTGCTTGGCCTCTGGCAGCATAACTCCAATCTCACTTCCATAAATAGATTGTGTTCTTCCTGTGTGTCTTATGTCCCCTTCTTATAAGGATACCAGTCATATTGGATTAAGGGCTCATGCTTCTCTAGTATGATGTCATCTTAACTTGATTACATCTGCAAAGACCCTGTTTCCAAATAAGAACATATTCCTGGGCATCAAAGGTTAGGACTTGAACATATTTGGGGGGAGAGACACAATAAACCTACAACCAGTGGGTTTCTACTTTTCATGCCTACATCAAGGAGTTTGAGGGAGTGGGTTGCAGCTACACTCCAGAAATCTTTAAGATCAGGTTATACTGCCTTAGAGGGTATCATTCTGCATCCTCATCCTAATTGAAAACTACAATATGGCTTCTTCTTGGATACTCCATAATCAAGATTACACTACTATAATTTCTGTCAGTCTGGGCTTTGTTGACTCAGGGCATTCTTCTGAGTTGTTCTAAGTTGTTTTTGTTTTGTTTTGTTTTTTTTTAACTACCTTATGGGCTTCTATTTTCCAACATCATCCAGTTTCATAGGCTTCCTCTAGTAGATATTTTGATTGATTAATCCTCGTAGTGCTGATATTTTTTAAAACAGATATCCACTTTTCTTCCCATACCATCCATGTTTCTAGGGAAGCTCAAGAAGTGGGCTTGATTTGTCAAAAGTAATTATCAGTCTCTGGTCACTGATGGGTAAAGGAATTCAGGTTAAGCCTACCAATGCATGATACTTTCCTAGCTGTAGAATTTGGTTCTGGAATGGCCATGTAACCCAGTGGAAGGCAAGTGGATTTGGGGGGCTTCTGGGAAACAGATGTCCTAAATTGTAAGATGGTTCCTTTTTCTATCTTGACATTGTACATAGATATGAGGCCTAAAACTGCTGTAGCCACCTTGTACCTAGCTTGGGAATGAAGCTGACCCCTGTAGGGGGGAACAGTTGAGCGCTCTGTAGAGAACTACATTTGAAAGCTATGACTGATCCACAATGAATCATCACTCTATTGTAGTATTTTTCAATTATGCTTAGATCTAATTTGTTTTTAAGAACTGAATTGGGTTTTCTGTTCCCTTAGTTTGAAAGCGTTTTATCTGGCACATCCTAATGGGTCTCTTGAAGCAAATGGGTCTAAGAGAAAAGATGGTGATGCCCATCAGGCTCCCAAGGGAGTCCATTTTCTCTGTGTTAAGCAAAGGACTCAGGCTCCATAACCTCCTATCTGTAGAAGTCAGTCATCAACTTAGCACCCTCAGAAATCTGGCAACAGATGCCATCCTCTGCAGTACTTCTGTGTCAGACCATAGAACTTTTCCATGTAACCATGCTGAGTAATACAGTTTCTGCCACACTTGTTATCAAGCAGGCCTCATAGATTGGGTGAGGTGAGAAAGATGGAGAGTCTTCATCAGGATCAATGGATTGCTTGGACTCCTACAGTTTACCAAGTACTGCTAAAGACAAGAGGGCAGATCTTCCAAACCGACGACATTACAAATTCATGAACCACAGTAATTGTCCCCTCTGTGTGCACTCTCTCCCGCTCTACAGCAGCAATTTCAAATTTTCATCACTCGCTGCAGATATTCTCAGCAATTTCTAGAGAAAATTAAAAAATCAGGCAGGAGCCACAACCAACCTCCATGGAAACAAAGACCAGCACCTGCTCTAACCCTGTTTTTAAATGTTTATTGATTTTGAGAGAGAAAGGGTGTGAGAGCAGGGGAAGAGCAGAGAGAGAGAGAGAGAGAGGGAGAGAATCCCAGGCAAGCTCTGTATTGTCAGTGCACAGTCGTACCCACAGGGGCTTGATCCCACCAACTGCGAGATCATGACCTGAGCGGAAATCAGGAGTGAGTGGCTAAAGGAACTGAGCCACACAGGAGCCACTACTTTAACCCTTTTAAGATGGTTCCTTTTTAAGATGGGCTGCTGGTGGCGCGCGGGAAGCTCCAGGGTTTCAAAGGACAAGGTGTTTTTCCTGCCCTCCAAGCTTAGGATGTAAGAGCTAGGTGCTCCTGGGCTTTACCCTTGAAACTCAAAGAAAGGGAGGTAAGAGAACTAGAAGAAAGAAAACGGTAATGCTACCAAACAGTAAGAACTAAAACAGTAAAGGAGGGCTGTGGCTAAACCCCGGTGATGACTATTAGGAAAATACCAAAGGATGCCCCGCCTGCCGGTGCGCTTCTAGCAGCCTTTGTGGTAACAAAGTCAGGCCTCCGATGTAAACAAAGAGTCTGAGTCTGTAGCTGAGTTTCTCAGGGTCTCCCTGCCTAACGCTCCCAGCCCGAGGGCACAAATACCATCCTCCGAGGCGTGGGAGGCCGAAGGTGGAGGCTGTGGAAGCCCCTCAGGTCATCCTTGCGCAGCTCTTACATAGTTTCTCTGCCCACTCGATGTGCACAACAGAATTTTCCATGGCTCACCCTTTGCGGTGGTTAAAGTACATTCCAGAAAGAAACACACTAGCGAACTGGGGCGGAGGAGGGGAACTCAAACTTCAGGGAAAGAGTTTGGGGAGAGGGGGCGGATACTAAGCCAACCTGTTGCCTGCGGGGGCTCCCGAGGCGGGGCTGCAGAAGGGAGAGCGCTAACGGAGAACCCAGCCGCCGACATCCCGCGCGCCCCCAGTCCTGCCCTTCCCCCCAGCCCCCACCCCCCCCCTCCCCGCCTCCCGGGACGGCCCGCTCCGCCTGCCTGAGTCACGGCTGGAGCTGGGGAGGAGCCGGGGAAAGGAGGCCCCAGCCCAGAGTGCAGCCGGCGGCCGCTGGGAGAGCAAGCAGGGAGGCCGGGGGTAATGGGGGAGAGCACGCTGGAGCCGGGGCCTGTGCCCGCAGCGCCGGCGGGGGGCCCGGTGCACGCCGTGACGGTGGTGACGCTGCTGGAGAAGCTGGCCACCATGCTAGAGGCGCTGCGGGAGCGGCAGGGGGGCCTGGCTCGGAGGCAGGGCGGCC
>NC_043710.1:50365662-50427379 GCF_006229205.1 Suricata suricatta
TACCACACCCGCATTCCTGACCCCACGCGGTGCAACGGACTTCCAGAGCCGCACCCACTTCCCACCACGCTGCCCCATCCCTCAGCGCCAGAACTCAGCTTGGCCAACCAGAGGCAGCCCAGCTCAGGCCACGTACTCCGAATTTGCTCCAAGTCCCAGCCCACCCCTGAATGGAAATAACGGTGGCGGAAGTGTATCCTGCGACCGTTCCCTGCCTCCGATTCTTGCCCCTGCGATCGCCATCCTGCTTAAGGGGGTCCCACCTAATTTCCAAACTTTTGCAGTTTGCCAGTAGCACCCTCTCTCCCCACACCTGCCTTTTCTTTGCCCCTTGGTCCCGCTCCAAGGGTGGGGCGGGTTCCCCGGTGTAATTAAAGAGTGAGGTTTAGGCTGCTGCGGGGTAGGGGACTGCCAGGGTCAGAGCTGTGTTCATCACCTGCAGGAGGAGGCTGAAATCCCAGCCAGCGCCTTCCAGAAGGCGCCCGAACCCTTAGGCCCGGCAGACCAGACCCAACCTGGCCCAGAGCAGCCGGAGGCCGAAGTTGAGGAGAGCTCAGACGAGGAGCAGGTGGAGTCCAGGGCCCGGCGGCTTCGGCGCACCGGGTTGGAGAAGGTACAGAGCCTGCGAAGGGCCCTCTCTGGCCGGAAAGGCCCTGCAGCATCAACGCCCACGCCAGTCAAGCCACCTCGTCTTGGGCCTGGCCGGAGCGCTGATGGCCAGCCAGAAGCCCAGCCTGCGCTGGAGCCCAAGCGGGAGCCAGAATCTCCGCAGGATACTGAGGAAGATCCCGGGAAATCTGGGGCTGCTGAAGCCGCGGTGCTCCAAGTAGAGAGTGCGGCCTAATGGCTGGTGCTGTCTACTTCTCCTGTGCCTATGCCTAATCCCCAAATAAATCTCCCTCTGGAATGCAGCATTCACGCCCAAAAAAGGAGTGAATCCTGCACCCATAGCCCAGCTCTGGCCTTCCCTTAATGGTACCTTCAGATTAGCTTGCGTCCTCTAAAAGAGCAGCAGCTGCTCACACCTGCTTGCACTCCTGGTCAATAAAAGTTCTGTCACCTATTCCAGACTCCATGTGAAGGGGTGGGAGGCAAAGGCTTGCAAGGAGTAAGACAAATGTTGGAACCTGGAATGTGGCTTCAGTTTCAACCAGATCATTGTATCATTTCTCAGGTTCCCACTGAATCTTGGACATATAGAAATAAGCTGCTGTCCACTTGCTTCTTGAGCACTTTACTCATGGAGAAGCATCCAGTATAGTCTCTTGCTGTAGGTGCTCAATAAATGTCAACGAGTGGTTTTCCTCTTAGTTTCTTCTTCCTCTTCTGTCTCTTAAAAGTTGGGCTTTCCTCTGTTCTCAGCCTTCTTCTCATTCTGGGTAGTCGTCTGTCAGCACTGACTCTCAGGCCGTTTCCACCAACCACACACACCCTAAGACCACTGTCCTGAGCTGCAGTTGAAATGTACCTCAAGTTAATGTGTCCAAAGGAAGTAATCTACCTTTTAATTAAATTCAATTTCAATTTTATAAGTATTTATTAAGCACTTTGTATCATTCAAAATGGCATCTCCTCTTGTGTTTTCGTTACTGAATGTTACCACCATCCACACAGAAACCTGGGAGTCCTCCCTGGTTCCTCCCTCTCTCTCTCAATCCCCTCCCCCATGGAAACAGTGACATCTGTAGTCTGACCACTTTTTAAATACCCGTGGCCCCTGCTCTTTCAGGCCTTATCTTTCACCTGACCATTATTTGAACTGCCAATCTGATCCCATCATCCTTCAGATTCAGAACCTCAGTGGCTCCCCATCACCTTCAGAAAAACGTCTGAATTCTTGAGTATTCATTCAACATCTTTAATATAACCTTTTGTGATATGGTTCCTGCCCATTTTTGTAGCCTCATCTTTTGCTGCTTCCCCTCATTCTAGTATTGAATTACATTGAGCTGTGTACTCTCATGCACACCTCTAACTCTCCTGCAAAACTCAGCAAGACACCCCTGTTTCAGGTCAAGTGCTTCTCTTCCCTGTTCCCAAAGCACCACCTCTACACCTCAGTGCTAACTGTACAGATTGTGACTGTTTGCAGTTACTCTCATCCCATCCCACTACACTGTGGCTTCTCTGCTGTATTTCTGTATTTCCCATACCAGATACCATGCCTGGCCCACAATAGGCCCTCATGGAGCAAGAGCATCACAGAAGAATTGGGAAGTGCAGGGGGGTTAGCTAGGGATGGGAGCATGGTCATCAGCCCATTCCTTCAGTTATTGTCTTATGAAGACATTTTTTGAGTACCTAATGTGTTTATAGGCCCTGTGCTGGGTCTTGTGAACACCAAGATGACAATCCTGAGGTCTTCAAGGACTTGAGAGTTTAGGGAGTGCAAACATGAATGATATAAGTATAGTGATTGTTACATTATTTTGAGAGAAAAGAGGGAAGGGACACAACCTATCCTGAAGGAGGAAAAGTAGGGGGATGTTTAAGGCCATGTTCTAGGACAAGGTGAATAGATGGAAAACAAGAATGGTGTGTGGCAGTAGAGTTTAGTGATTATAGTTTGGCTTCTCAGTTCCTTCATCTATTTTTTATAAGTTTATTTTTGAGAGAGATTGAGAGAGCAGGGGGTGGGGCAGAGAGAGACGGCATCAGGATACAATGGATACTGTGCTGTCAGCAGAAAGCCCAATGCAGGGCTCAAACTCACGAATAGTGAGATCATGACCTGAGCTGAAGTCAGATGCTCCACCAACTGAGCCACCCAGGCGCCCCTCTCCATCTATTAAATGGGATAATGATAACCTCTATTGGGCTTTCCTGAGGATTAAGCTACATCAGTATTTAGCACAAGTACCTGGAGGAGAGTTTGTTTCAGGCGTATAGTTCGTTCATCCAGTTATTCAACAAAATATTTACTGAACTTCAAATTTCTGCCAGGCACTGTTTTAAGAGCTGGGGATACAGTGGCACATAAGGAAGACAGGATCCCTGAATTTGTGGATAGTGTCGGGGGAGACAGGCAATAAAGAAGTATACTATGAGAGATAAAAACAAGCAAACATATGAACAAGAAGGTCTTTCTGCTTATGGGCTCTGAAGAAAAGAAGTTAGGATACAGATAATAACTGGGGTAGAGGAGTACTTAGATGAGGAAGTTGGGGATTTAAATTTTTTTATTTTTATTTTTGATAGAGAGTGTAAGTGCGAGCAGGGGAGAAGCAGAGAGAGAGAGGGAGGACAGAATCTGAAGCAGACTCCAGGCTCTCAGCTGTCAACACAGAGCCCAACGTGGGGCTCCAACTCACAAACTGTGAGATCATGACCTGAGCTGAAGTTGGACGCTTAACCAACTGAGCCACCCAGGTGCCCTGAGGAAACTGGGGATTTAAAACGGGAACAGAATTCAGTAGTGACTTAAAATTTTTTTTCTGATGAATTAAATTAGAAGAGTCTAAGCTCCCAGTGACCATGATTGGTGGGAAGTCTATTATCAGTCACCTTAGGGCTCCTCTCCTTCCTTAGATTGTACAGTTAGTTATACCAGGAGGTTCACACCATCTGGTCTCTCAGACCTTGGATGTCTCTGCTGCTATTGCTTCTCATGGCCACACGATGCCGCTATTGGGGCACCAGTGTCTTGGTTGATGTCTCAACAACCCAGAGGTCTCCTGTCCAGCTCTGTATCCCAAATCAGGGATCCTTCCATGGAGGCTGCTCTGCTGTAGCTCCATTACCTTTGAAGAAATTCAGGACTTGTCCTGCAGGCTTCCAAGCCTTAGTATGCAGACTATTCGCTTCCCCGCAGCCACTCCTTTTAAGGTTCTGCCATCACAGAGGGGCTGGTCTGAGTAGGCTCAGTTCTCTATCCCCAAGGAAAAACAAATTCTTGTTCTTTTTCCAAATCCTTGGAAATCTACCCAATTTCCACTTTTCAACTCGTAGACAAAATTAAGAGCCCAACTGCACATTTCTTACATAAATGTCTTGATAGTTCATGGGGAAGCACATCAAGGCTCAGAGAGCCTGAACTCTGACCTCTAGGAATCTAAAGCCTCAGCTAACTTGGATGTGTGTGTGTGTGTGTTACTTTTTATTCCTTCCTGATGCTTCTACAGCAAAAATAAAAATCAAGTTAAAACAAGCTTATTTTCTTAATAGTTCTTCTTGTTACATTTTGTTCTCCATCATTACCACTATTGCTGTTATTAATATTATAAATGAAAGGGAGTGGAGACTGACACAGAGTACCAACTTATCATCTAGTATATGTGGTATTTGGGTGGCTGCTTTGAGCAATGGGGAAGCACACTGGTGGATTACTAAAATTCAGGGTTTGGTTCTCAGTTCTTCAGATGAGAAGCACAAATTTATTATGTGTTCCAGCATGATTAGGCTGAGAGAGACTGATCTGCAATAACTGAACTCCGCAAACACTTTTTACCTTGGGTGTTGGGTTCATTACTCTTCCTGAGAAATTCAACTGCTAAGTGAACTAGAATAATCTAGCTAGCTAGTCGGAACTTTTTCCATCCTGCAACATGGGAAGCCAAAGTAAGATCTTAAAGTGTAAGGAAATAGAATGTAGAAATGGGATGAGGAAAATCAACAGGATTATCCAATCTGGTATGACCATTTTCTGCTGTGCTATTCCTCCTACATGGATAAGAATATGTACATTCCTGGCAGGAAATTTTTTCTCCTGTTAAGTACTAGAGATCCTTTTGGCTTTCCTTTATTGAGAGCTGAATCATATAACCTTAGCATTTGAAGGGAATCCAAAAGCCATCCAACCCATCTGCATTTCCACCACAACATCCACTACCATTTTGCTACCTATCCTCAGCTGGCCTGTGGTTAACAAAGTCGGGTGACAAGCAATTCACTACCTCTCAGGCAACTCTAGTTTTGGGCAACTTTGGTTGGTAGGAAGCTTCTTTATATTGAGATCAACATCTGTCTTTATGATTTCTCCTATGTGGCAGTTGGCCTCTCTTCAGCAACGTCTAGACAACAAAATTTCTTTAATTCTATGATGTGTATGTCCTTGGAGTCTGGCTTCCGCGGCCCACACAGGTCTGACTCATCTAAAACATCTTTCACAACATCTTCCTTAGGCATTGCTGGTTTATTCAGCCGTTCCTTGTGATATGTTACCAATCTTGGTCATTCTTTTTTGGATTGTTTTCATTTACCCATATCCATTTGGAATAGGGATATGTCAAGGTGCATGGAAAAAAGTATGGCGTTCATAGTCAAAGATGTGGGAGCTTCATTGCTGGTGAATTATAATTTCCTTTTTTCAGCTCTCCTATGAAGATTAAATAAGATTTTTTATTTCCTCATTCATTCATCTTTGTTGTGCTAGGTGGTGGAGATGGATGGTATAGGATGTGGATTGGGATATAATAGAACTGTAATAGAACCCTCATAGAACTTACATCAAACATGTGATTGTAACTAAGTTTTAAATAAATGCTAGGATACCAGAAGTATAACGTGCTATGGGAGCACACAAGTGCAACTTCTAACCCGGCTGGTAGTGATTACAGGGGAGGTTCTCCTGAGGAGAAATGGTCTTCCCTCCAACCTGTTTCTATTACTTTTTTGTCCTATTGTATTAATTTGTTTTATGTAAGTTTTTCAAGTGACTTTTAAGAAGGACCTGAGATATAGTTAAAAAAAAAAAAAGGATACTTATCTGAGTCAAGATTCTCTTCTACATTTACTTTAGAAAGTGTTCCAACCAAAGACGTAACCCTTTGCCCCCACCCCAACCCTCCCCAATCCCTACGTCCAGTGAGTCACTAAGTCCTATAAATTCTTTATTAAGAATTCTTGTGAATTTTTCTCTCACAAATAACTAATAAATTTGGGCCATTATGGAAACTTGAGAAGAAACCCTGCCTCGCTGGAAGGCAGAGCTGAGAAATGGAGAGACATTGAATATCACACTTGGCTTGTAGGCAAAATGGAGCTAATAACACTATCTAGTTTGTGGGTTTGTGAATTAAATGAGTGGATATGTGTAAAATGCTCAGGATGGTGCCAGGCATGTGAGAGTTTAATGTTTGTGGTTGCTTGCTTATGCTCACTTGATCCCTAAATTTAGTCAGGCAGGAACCCAGTGCTTGCCACAGACCTTTCATTCATGTTAGCTAATAAACACACTTTTTATTTAATCCCAATTTTGGCTTTTGTGTATGTGTGTAATTGGGTTTCTCCTGCAAATGAAAGATTCCTAATAGACGTAGCCCCATTGACACTGGAACCAACATGGAAGACAAGGGCACCATCTTCCTGTTCTTCGTATTTCTAGCATTTATGCAGTGCCTGGCACAGAGGAGGCATTCGCTGGATATTTGGAGGATATGCAGATTTATTCCAGTGAGGTGCTGGAAACACAAGGATGAACAAGAACCTGCCTGAAGGAGTTGGCTCGTGGAGGAGCCCTGTTTATTGTTCTTTGGAGCTCCGTTGTTTCCTCTCAGGGCCAATTAAGGCATGGGAGAGACAATGGCAGGGTCCCACAATGCTTTCTGAGCCATGAGAGTGTTTTAATTTTTATGATCAGAAGGAAAAAAATGAACTTTTAGGTAAAAAATGTTTTAATATGTAGTATTAATATATTGGCCTTTATACCAGCACAATCGTAAAATATAATTTTTTTAATGGATGAAGGAGTCCATGAGGGCAAAAGTGCCTAGAGCCTATGGAAGCCACAATGCAGTCTTGCTTCCTTTGTCTTTCGTCTTCTTTCTCCTTGGAGTTTTCATGATTTTGTTTCCCTCTCACACTCATTCTCACATACTCAGTCCCTTAGTTTGATTCTAGTTTTCTCTTTTTTAAAATTTTTATGTTCTTTAGCAATTGTTTAGAATTACCCTCAGGGATGCCTGGGCGGCTAAGTGGGTTAAGCGTCCTTAAATGTCTGACTTTGGCTCAGGTCACAGTCTCACAGTTTGTGAGTTCGAGCCCCACAGTTCCTGAGTTCAGAGACATCAGACTCTGCTTTGGATTCTCTGCCTCCTTCTCTCTCTGCCCCTCACCTCCCCACCCCCAAAATAAATAAATAAGCATTAAAAAAAAGAGAACCTCAAGTATTTTTTTTATTAAAAATGTAATGGGCCCACTTTGTATGTCCTTATTTATTTTTATTTATTTATTTTTAAAGACTTTAGTTTTAAGTAATCTCTAGACCCAGGGCGGAGCTGGAATTCCCAACCCCGAGATCAAGAGTTGCGTGCTCCACCAACTGAACCAGCTGCCACTTATCCTTTTTTTAAAAAGAATGTTTTGTTTATTTATTAAATTTTAATTCAAGTATGATTAATATACAATGTTTTATTCTTTTCAGGTGTACAATATAATGATTCAACAATTCTTTGCATTACTCAGTGATCATGATATGTGCAGTCTTAACCACCCCCTCGCCTGTTTCATCCACTCCCCTCCCCACCGACCTCCCCTCTGATAATTGCCAGTTTGCTCTCCATGGTTAAAAGTCTTGTTTTTTGGTTTGTTTCTTTTTATCTTCCTTTGTTTGTCTGTTTTGTTTCTTAAATTCCACATATGAGTGAAATCATATGGTATTTGTTTTTCTCTGGGGGACATGGTTGGCTCAGTCAGGTAAACATCTAACTCTTGATTTCAGCTCAGGTCACAATATCAGTGGGCTTCACACTGACAGGTGGAGCCTCCTTGGGATTTTCTCTCTCTTCCTCTCTCTCTGCCTTTCCCCTTCTTGCACTCTCTGTCTCTATCAAAATAAAATTTAAAAAAGTAAAAAAGGTATTTGTCTTTCTCTGACTGGTGTATTTAACTTAGCATTATACTCTCTAGTTCTACCCATATTTTTGCAAATGGCAAAATTTCATTTTTTTTAAATGGCTAAATAATATTACATTGTGTGTGTGTGTGTGTGTGTGTGTGTGTGTGTGTGTACCACCTCTTCTTTTTCCATTCATCAGCTGAGGGACACTTGGGATGCTTCCATTCTTGGCTATTATAAATAATGCTGCTATAAATATAGGGGTGTATGTATCCCTTAGATTAGTGTTTTTGTATTTTTTGGATAAATACCAAATAGTGTGATTACTGGATCGGAGAGTAGTTCTATTTTTTACTTTTTGAGGAACTGCCATACTGTTTTCCACAGTGGCTGCTCCAGTTTGCATTCCCACTAAAAGTGAACTAGGATTCCTTTTTCTCCACATTCTTGCCAACACTTGTTGTGTCCTTTATGTGCTTTCTTCATCCATGTAGCCATATCCATGCTGCCTCAGGCCCTCAACCACCAGCCCTGCTTCCTGGCTCAGAAGGCAAAGCCCAGATAGTTGTCACATTTGTCTCATCTCTGACTGACCATTGTCCTCGCCATCTGGGGCAAGGGAAAGGCTTTGGCTTGAGTTCCATGGAATCAGACACTGTGAGAGCAAACTGAAGCCCCTCTAGCACTCAGGTCCAAGCAAGCAGCTGTCCAAAGGGGCTATTCCCAGTGCTTGGGTGGCTCAGTCGGTTGAGCATCCAACTTCAGCTCATATCATTATTTCACAGTTCTTGAGTTCAAGCCCTGCATCAGGCTCTGGGCTCACAGTTCAGAGCCTGGAGCCTGCTTCGGATTCTTTTTCTCCCTCTCTCTCTGCCCCTCCCCCTGTTCATGCTCTGTCTCTCTCTCAAAAATAAATAAACATTAAACAAAATTAAGACACAAAGAAAAAAAATAAAGGGACTATTCCTAGGTTGAAGTCGTTCCATATGGCCCATCACTCAACATCTTTTGAGAAGCTGCAGCCAGCTCACCCATGGCACCATCTTGTGTTTGTTTGCTCTCCTTCTTTGCCTCACCTCCTGGCTTTTTTTTTCAGGGGGGGGGGTCTTAATTCTTCCTTTCCCCTCACTCTTGCTTTCCTGAGATTACGCTCCCCAAGAATTGGTCACAAATAGGTTTCATTTATTAAGACCTTCTCTATACCAAGCTCTGTCCTAAGCTTTTGCATCAGAGTCTCAGGTCAGCTCTATAAAGTAGGGATCATTCTCATGTAGCTTTTAAAGATAAAGAAAATCAGGCCTAATGTAACAAATTATGTATTGCATTTAATTGTTGGTTTAGATAATTCTCCATTCAAGAGCTTCTGCATCGTCCACTTCTCTGGCCCATTTGGTCCGGACCAGGGAACTTCGTCAGAGAGCGCTCCCAATAAACGCCTATTACATTAAAAAAAAAAAAAAAGAGCTTCTGCATCTTTAAAAGTTTATAGTTGATAGTCTGTAACCTAACAGAGGCCCTGGTAGACCATAGCATGGTTCTTCCATGTTTTGCATCTCTATGCTGTAGTTAGAACCACCGAGTGTTTAAAAATTCATTGAAGAAATATTAGATCACAATTTTCATCTTCTCTATAGCAATATTAAGAAATATTTTTCATCTCCCATTTATTTTGCTAGTTCTTTTTCTCCTTTTTTTCTCTCTCAGAGTAACTTTGTTTAAGTTCTGAACAATTTTTTAAACTATTGCCTATCATTGCAAGAGGTGGCTTCCTATGGATTATATTTGGAGGATGTTCGTTACATGGTGCATTAGCCAGAGAAATTGTCTAGGATAGCGGAATTCTCATTATGACACAGAGTTGGCAGTGTGAGTTTTTCCTTTTCTTTAGCAGTTAACAATGCAAAGTTTCTCTTCTGCGTTCTGAGATTACTTGCTGCAAGATGATTGTCTGATTCTGTTCAGTTCTGCAAGCTTTACTCCTATAAGAATGAAACTACTACTTTAAGGAAGCTCCGCGAGCCAGCAGCCCACAGACTCTATTCTCATTGCTCTAAATTTTGTGTATTCCGCACTTCAGGATGTGCCCATTCACCTTGGAGAAGTACGGTCTGCCGGCTTTGCACATGTGCCTCTTCTGTGATAGGCAGTTGGGATCATCCTTGCTCTGATCCTGACTGCTAGATCCTGTGGCTCTCAAAAATATCCTAGTTTCATCAAAGATGAACAGAGTTTGCATTTATGTTACTCTTTCCTGCTTTAAGATTTTTTCCCAGTGTGAGATGATGAGAAAAATACACAGGTAGACCACATATGGATCATGGATTGTAAGTATGTACCACTTTCTTCCCTCTGACAGTTTGAGAAACTTAACATTGATTTTATAGAATATAGGTCCAAGGAAGATGTTAGAATCATCTGAGTGTAGCACAAATATTCCTGAAAATTGAAGGAAACTATAACCTCATCCAGGGGAACACTGAGGAACATGAAGCCAGAGTTACTAATTACTCCAGAAGCTAGAGTACCTAATTTCTCATACAGCATTCCCATACAATTAATGAAGACTAGTAATTAATAGATAATACATACAAAACTTACTGAGTTTTGTCTACAATTTTCTAGCCCTTACAGTTTTGGGGGATTAAGTTATAGACTTCATTTTTCCTTAGAGTCCTACCTTCAACCTGCATACTTTTTCATACACATGTTATACACATAACCTACACAGAGATTTTAAAACCTTTCAGTATTAGTCTTCATTGGATTCAGTTTCATGGAAGACCTTTGGAGACCTCACTATCTATAGCTATACACACACATATATGCCCATATACATATGTATGATTACACACATATATACTTACATATCATATATATACACACACATATATATACAAATATACATCTATGTCTACCTCAGAAAATATTTCATAAATATTTCTTTAATTTCACAAATTTCATAAATTTCCAAAACCAGTTAAAAATGTCAAGTTACAACTAAACTGATATAATATTAAAATATAGCCAAATCTATACTGAAAATTATTAGAGAAATATAATTACTTTTCTGAAAGCTTAAATAAGCAGGTTTGTGTGAAACAGTATCTGGAAGTCCACCTAATTTTCACAAACTCAGTTCCCAAAGGACATATCAGTTTTTATCTCATGCTATTATTTACATTTAGTTCTCCCAAATATCAAGCCAAATGTTATATAATTTTGTATATAAAAGCAAATAGAGAACATTTAGAAAACTTCAGTCATAAAAAATTTCAGACAGTTTAGTTTTGGCATAAATAATAACTGACTCTTTGTATGGATTAAAATATTCTCTTTCCAGGGGCTCCTGGGTGGCTCAGTCAGTTAAGCTCTGACTTCAGCTCAGGTCATATCTCGCAATTCATGAGTTTGGGCCTGGTGTCGGGCTCTGTGCTGACAGCTCAGAGGCTGGAGTCTGCTAAGGATTCAGTGTCTCCCTCTCTTTCTGTCCCTTCTCCACTTGTGCTCTGCTTCTCAAAAATAAATAAACATTGAAACAATTTTTTTAATTTTTAAAATATTTATTTATTTTTGAGAGACAGAGAGAGACAGTGTGATCAGGGGAGGGGCAGAGAGAGAGGGAAACACAGAATCTGAAGCAGGCTCCAGGCTCTGAGCTGTCAACACAGAGCCCAATGCAGGGCTTGAACCCACGAACCGTGAGATCAGACCTGAGCCGAAGTCAGATGCTTAACCGACTGAGCCACCCAGGTGCCCTAACATTAAAAACAGTTTAAAAAATATGCTATTTCCACATCCTACAAATGCATTTTCTGTAATAATTTTCATAATTATGACAAGGATAAGGCAAGTGGCCATCTTTAAGGGTTAAGGTATAGATTCTATTTTACCAACAAAAAAATACCCAGGTTGAAGGATAATACATCTTTCCGTTCTGTTACATACTTTCCCTACTATATCTTTGCATTTAAAACAAAACGTTTAGAATAAAAGTTACTAAAATTGGAATTGTGCAAGTTAACTTAAGAAACTTCATAAAGAAATTTTATGCTGTAGTTATGCTAGATTTCCTTCCCTTCTTGATTCCAAAGCAGTTCTTTCAAAGTAGAATTGTTAACTGGTTCAAAAGACCCTCCCCCACCCCCACCCTGTTTCTCCCTCTAGAATCTCTAAATGGGAGAAACGTCTTGATAATTGTCTGGGTATATTTCATTTTAAGTACCTGTATTTTTCTCCCTGATATGTTGCTTGATTCAGTCTATCAAGATCATACTTAAAAAAAAATCATACTTATCCCTGAAAAAAAATTCATTAAAAAATCATTCTGAAAAAAAGTCATGACTTTAGACATCATTTAACTCATACTGGCATTTTACTTCCCTTAAATGGACTCCACCTTACTTCAGTATATTTGAGAACTGTAGATAATTCTGGAATACACAAAACTAATAGTTTTAAAAACTTTTTTTCACAGGCAAATTACACATTTAACTAGCACTGATAAGACTTATAATTTCTCAACTTCTCATATATATAAATCACACATTTGTTCTGGTCAAAACACACTCTTAAAAAATACATTTCAGAAAGGAGTTTCTCATACTTATGAATGGTAATTTAATGTTCCCAATTAACCATTTTTAAACATTTGCTTAAAAGGCATCTATTTAAGCAAATGTGTTTTGGAAATGATGTCACATAATTTCAAGGTCCGAATACCCTCTCCTGTCCCCCACTCTTTTACTTTCCTGCATGGACAGAAAGGTTACATATATACAGTCCAAATAGAATAATTCAGAGTTTAAAAGCATCAATTTACAGTCAGCATAGACATAGTACTTACAATTTTGATGTTTTAGCTTGTTTCCAGTCTTTTCTTTGCCATTCCTTTAGAGAGGGTCAGTGAGTTTGGAGACTATACACACCTCTAATATTATCCCCCCTCATATTTAAAACCTTGACTTCTATCCAATTTCCTTTGCTAAGTTAAGATTATTCATTATTTCAGATCCTTTCTATTCCATTTATTTTAAAATTTTTATTTATTTTTTTTTTGAGAGAGAGCACATGTGCTTGAGTGGGGGAGGGGTAGAGAGAGAGAGAGAGAGACAGAGAGAGAGAGAGAGAAATAGAGTGGCAAACTGGCTCCATGCTCAGCTCAGAGTCTGATGCAGGGCTCGATCTCATGAACATGATCATGACCTGAGCCAAAATCAAAAATTGAATGCTTAACCAGCTGAGTCACACAGGCACCCCCAGATTTCTCTCTATTTTTAAAGTTGACATATAGGGGCATTCTCCATAAACGAGGGATTACTACTTCCTTGATTTGGTGGAATTTGTTTTTAAAACTTGCAGAACATTATGTGGCTCTCAAGTAGTTGACGTGCCCAAGGATATGCAAGATCAGAGGATAGAGACATTAGCAGAAGGGGAAAATCCCAAATAGTATCCATCAAGGGTAGCCCTTAAAAGATCATATCACCATCTGGCAATCTCATGCAAAAACAAGATCTGGTAACAGGAAATTCTTAATCCCTACATGAGGATGTAGACTCAACAGAGTTTATGGTGAAAACTGTGACAGACATGAGATACATTTATAGAGGTGTGGAAACTGCTTCTCACCACCAAAGCAGCCTCCCGTTAGGTCAGTGAGTAGATGGACTGCATATAGTGCCTACTAATGGAAAGGACCCTCTGCATATCTCTACTAATATGTGCCCTGCGGTTATTATTTACTGTTCTACGAGTTCTACCCTAGGTAATAAGATAAGAAAAAAAGAATATGTGAAAAGATATCATTAATGTTAACTTAGCAAATGTAGAATAATATAAATTTTGTGATTCCATTAAAAATGAATGTGTATAATATATATGTCATAGAAAATGATTTACTTTTTGGTAGTGGGATGGGAAAATATACTTATATTTTTCATTTTTGATCCTCCTCAAATTATTTGCACTTGTGAATATGTATGAATTTTGGCAATAAAAAGTGGAAAATTCCACCATTCTACTTAATTCAGAAGTCCTTCAGCTATAAATAAAATAGCTCTCTCTTTCCTTTTTAAATTTTATTTTAGAGAGAGAGAGTGATGTGGGAGAGGGGGAGAGAGAGAGAGAGAGAGAGAGAGAGAGAGAGAGAGAGGGAGGGAATCTTAAGCAGGCTCCATGCATGCTTAGTGAGGAACCCGATGTGGGACTCATTCTCATGACCCTGGGGTCAGACCTGAGCCAACACCAAGAGTTGGACTTTCAACCTACTGAGCTACCCAGGTGCCCTGGTAACTTTTAAATATATATAAATACTTCATATAATCACTGTCAAAAAAATTTTTTTATATTTCTTAACCAAGCTGTTTATATCTTTTACAGCAGAAGTATGAGCAGAAATTTTGAATTAAAAATTCTGTTGCTTTTTTCTTTATATAAATTTTGGCTTTTATTCTTTCCTTTTTCTCTGGTAACTATAGGAATATGCATAACCCAGGAAAATTCCATTATGAAGAGTTAAGCAATCAGCACAGAGATAATACCACAAAGAAAAATACAACATTCACGATAATGAAATTTCATGTAGCTATCAAGATGATGGTTTAAAATAATTTTAACTATATGAGAAAAATTTCAAAATACAATGGTTTAAAGTATGAGAAAATCAAATCATTTATGCAGTATGAACCCAGCTACATTTTAAAGTTAAATGTGCTGGGGCTCCTGGGTGGCTCAGGCATTTAGGCTAAGCCTGACTCTTGATTTTGGCTCAGGTCATGATCTCACAATTTGTGGGATTGAACCCTGTGTGGGGCTCTGCTCTGACAGCTGGAGTCTGCTTGAGATTCTCTTTCTCCCTCTCTCTCTGCCCTTCCCTAACTTATGCATGCTCATGTGTGCTCTCTCTCTCTCTCTCTCTCTCTCAATAAGTAAATGTAAAAAAAGAAATTAAATTAAATTACAATATGTATAGGAGGAGGAAGACTAGACCAAAATGTTACCGGTGATGATAGGACAAGCCACATATTTTCTCCTTTATACTTTTTACTTAGTTTCCAAATTAAATTATTTTTGAATGAATACAGGAAAATGTAAATATTTAAAACATGTTAAACAACAATAAAACATAGACTCTAGTAAGTAAAAGGGGTCAGATATGAGGATGGGATTTATCAGTGTGCAGTAGAGGTAGGAAGACAGAGGCAATTCTATGCTGACACGTGGAGAATTCGAACAGCTGAAGAGGCTCTATTTAGTAAGGGGGCCTCATATAATTTATACAGAATGGGGTCTTGAGCCTGTACATTTTTTCCCCAGCATCCAAATAAGGAACTTTCAGATTGTGCTGAGAAGCCAAAAAAATGCAGAAGATAGATAATCTTTGGTTAGAGCCCGAGTCTCTGCAGGCAGCCGCCCTCTCTTGACAGAGCGTCAGTAGTGGGGCGCTCCTGGAGGCTCATCTCCATCTTGTCAGCACAGAGAAGAAAATAAAACTGCAGGCATCTGAGTTACTCATAGGGAGCTAAAGCTAAATAAAGAGGCGACAGGGTGGAAGTGGGTGGTGATGGAATGGATCCTAAGCATGGCTTTCAAAGCACAAATACTTAGGCTGCACAGACTATCTACAACGTGGGGATATAATTGAATAGACAGCATGAAAATACAGGAGTCTTTGCTGGGGAAGGAGTAAGACAAGATAGCCACACCCTGTATGATCACCAACCTCTTTTATATGGAGTATCTAAAGCTAGGATCTCAGAAAACAAGCTTGTCATTATCCACTCCATTTCCTTTTTTCTCCCTTACTTCTGTCCTATTACTTAAACATAGAGGCCTTTAGACTGAGGTGGCTCTAATGCCGGGTCGGTCCACCTAAGCAAACCAAACTCTAAGTCTGTAAATGCTTTGAGGTCACAAAATTGAAACCCAAGGACATCCAATAACAAAACAAACAGCCAGGTAGGCTATTTAACCAAGAGCCAATCAATAATTTCCTTATCTTGCTTCTAGAGGCTCTATAGAAGTCCGTACCCTGGCTCCTCCTGTTGTGGAGTTCTCCTAGTCACTTCTGATTTGGCACTATCCTGTTGGAATGGATAAATGCTTAAATGAACTTAAAAACTTTAATATGCTTCAGTTTGTCTTTTAACACTTCTGTTAATCTTACCTCCATTGTCTCAATCCTCAATGCTCAAACATTTTATCTCCTCGGCATCTCACATATACAATTGGTCAACAAATCTTGAAGGAGCTATGTATGCAACATTTCACAAATCTAGTCTCACTTCTGTTACACTGTTGTCATCCTCATTTAGAATCTCCTTGTTTCTCATGTGGGCTCTTGAAATCATCTCTTAAGTGTCCATAGTCAAATCTATGGGATATAATCAGTTGCTCAAAACACTACTCTTGATTTTCCACAAAACTTGTGATCTTCTCTTCTTCTTAGTCAAAGTTGCCTTTTGGTGTGATACTTGTTATGTTTGTAAAATTGTTCCATTCCCCACTATGCTGTAAACTTTGAGGACAGGGATATATTGAATTTATCTTTCAGTCTTTCACAATGCTACATGTATTTAAAAGTCGTAAAAATAGGGGCGCCTGGGTGGCTCAATCCGTTAAACATCTGACTCCTTGTTTCGGCTCAGGTCGTATCTCAGGACTCATGAGTTTGAGTCCTGCCTTCGCCTATTGTGTTGGCATTGTAGAGCCTGTTTAGGATTTTCTGTCTCCCTCTCTCTCTGCCCCTCCCATGCTCATGCTCTCTGTTTCTCTCAAAAATAAATAAATAAATAAATAAACATTTAAAAAGTCATAAAAATAATTGTTTCATTGTCCATAACAGTGGACCCTTGGCATATAGTTATTAACTTAGCTTCCCTATCCTTTTAAATCAATTCTCAGAAGCTCCTCCTAAAAGCATGCCTTAAATAAGAGAAATAGGGATGACGCTTCCTTTCGGAACCATAAAAACTACACCCTGAGCACCTGTTTCCCCCCATATCCTCAGTCATTGGTGGAAATACATTAGTGTGCAGTCTATCCAAGATTCTGAGGTTAATGAGAGACTCTTAATGATAGATAACAAACAGTGGGTTGACCAAGGGAGGTGGGTTGGAGATCGGCTAGATGTGTGATGGGTACTAAGAAGGGCACTTGTTGTGATGAGCACTGGGTGTTGTATGTAAGTGATGAATTACTGAATCCTATCCTGATACCAATATTGCACTGTATGTTAACTAACTGAGATTTAAATTAAAAAAAGGAAAAAATCAACTTAAAAAATACTGAGGTTATCATCCCTTTTCCATAACTGCCTGTTTGCTGGTAGGTGTTAGCACCTCCATCTCTGTTGGGGATTGATGCCTATGCAGTGTTTGCTACTAGGCACAAGTAGAGGCAGATCCTGAAATTTGATTGACACAAGTTCTTTATTTATCTATTTTTTTAGAGAGAGAGAGAGCAGAGAGTATGAGTGAGGGAGAGGGGCAGAGGAAGAAAGAAAGAGAGAGAGAAAATTTTAAACGACTCCATGCTCAGTGTGGAGCCCAATGTGGGGCTCTATCCCATGACCCTGGCATCATGACCTGAGCTGAAATCAGGATTTGGACACTCAACCAGCTGAGTGACCCAGGCACCATGATAGACCCAAGTTCTTAACTACACATAGTTCTGGATTGACTGCTGTTATACTGTCACCACCATGCAGGATGCTCTGATTACTCTCCTAGAAACTCTTTGCTCTGCCACTAGGAATCTCTGTTTCTCATGCGCTCTTCCACCTTGCCATTGCCGGTGGACCAGTATTCTGCAATAGAGTTGAATCTCCCTGCCCTTGCTCCATTGCTGATTGGGGGTGCTCTCATTATGTCCCTGGAAGCACATTCTTTCAAGTATTTTTATTTTAGAAGGCAGATCTTATGTTATAGGATTTTGCTATCGTACCAAAAACTCAGTGCAATCTTTATCTTCAGGGAAGGGCTGGGATCTTGATCTTTTCTCCAGATTAGTGGGTTGGGGGACTTAACAGAATACCTCAGAGAGACTCATGGCTCTTTTACTTTCAAGTATATTACTCAGACAGACCATTAAATATATTAAACATTATGATAGTGTGTGGCGGGGAGAGAGTTGTTCCTCTTAGCCTTTGCTTTTAGCCACTAATATAGTCCCAGACTTCCAAGGAATATAAGCAAATAAGTGTAGGATATTTAGTTCTGACCATTCCTCCCCCTTTTTTTTTCTTCCTGGAGGACAGATACAATAAGACCCATATGTTTGCTTCGTAAAGCATAAACGTTCAGGTTATGCTAATGACAAAGAGTTGAATAAGGAAAATGGAGCTTTGATACAGATCAAACAAAAGTCAACTTAAAGCTTTTTGAAGATGGCTTAATACTAAAACAATAAGGATAATAGAAATGCCTGAAAATGAAGAAAAGCTTCTAAAACAAGACAAGAAATCTCAATACCTTAGACAAAAGTAAAACATACATATAATAACAAATTAAAGAACTTAACAACATCTACAAAGAGCAAAGCTACAAAAGCCAAACCCTAGAGGGAATCTCTGCAGTGTGGTAGATGTTGAGTGGATGCATTCCCAGCACTCATTAAAGGACTAGCCTCATAGGTCCAGCTAGAGTTGTGTTCTAATTTACTGATCCATGTTTCCCCTGGTCATAGCTGACTGGCCCAGGATTAAGCATTACATCCAAGCTAGGTCAATCACAGCTCTTTCTCTAGACCTGTGGTTCTCAACTAGACATGATTATGCCACCAGGGGACAGCTGGCAAAGACTGAAGACACTTTTGAGGATCACAACTAGCATCTAGTAGGTAGAGAGGTCAGGGATGCTGCTAAACATCTTAAAATGCACAGAACAGCCTCCTACAACAAAGAATTAGCCTGTCCAAGTGTCAATAGTGCTGAGATTGATGAACTTCACAGTTGATTGATCCCTGGTATAAGCCTTACTTAGACTGTTCCTCACACGGATATGTACAATTTAAAAATTGGATGAAAAATATTTCCCTGGTATGTGATAGTGGGATGGGTGAGCTTTAAGTTTTACTTATTTTTGAGTCACAAAGAAGACATTGCATAGAATTCACAAACACATTGTAATGAGATAAGTTGTAATTCAGATAAACTCTTTGGTAGTTTGGGTTATTTATTTTTTTCTTATGGCTCTTTCTTCACAGCATTCAGTATAAGAGACTGTGTTGAAACATTAACTGAACAGTTTCTACTGTCAGTTATAATGAATCCCTTACTCAATCTGGCATCCGGTAATATGGGGCCAGTTTTTTCAGTTGTGAAGACTCTATAGTCTATTCCTCTGCCTATGGTGCATGATGGAAAAAGATGGAAAAGGATGCAAAGTTAATTCAGGATAAACTTCTGCTCCACTAATGATATTACATTAACAACAACAACAAAACTCAGGTGTGTGTGGAAGTAGTCTCATAGGCATTGGGGAAATTTTGTTCTTTTTCTTTTCAGAAGTGCTAGTACCCATTACTAGCTAGTGCCCATTATTAGGACACCTACCTGAGTCTTTGTTATAATGCTACAGGGTTCTGGGATGTGCCAACAGAAAGGCACCAATGAACAAACAGTATCAGAGCCACTAGTAAAGCTAAAAAGAAGTAAAAGTATGTAAGATTATTTGCAAGAAGTGGTTTCCAGGGCAATAAACAAAAGGACAAGAGTATGTATATATGTATGCATTTTTCGGAGGTATTTAAAAATTATTTAAAATGTTTTATGGTTGTGATTTAGGTGTGACTACACAGAAGGCAGAAAGAGACAAAGTGTAGATTTAGTGCAGATACACGTCACCACCCCAGTGGGAAGGTAAGGAGAGCTTAGTGATGTAGAAAAGAGCATTAAGCCCACTGTATGTGACCAGAATTGTCAGCAGTTTGTCTGAATGTAACAGGAGGATTTTAAGACAGAGCCTCATGCCCACTTGAGAGTTGTGCCTCTTACAACTGTAGCTGTTGTGTCAAAACAGCCACATCACCGTCATAGTGCATGGCTTGCTGGATTGTCCAGCTCAACCAAGATCCAGGGGAGGAAGGAAACAGAGGGCTTCTGAGATGGAAAGTACTGAAATGCTTAGGGGAAGCTCAGTGATGTCTGAAGGGTGATCTATTTCTGGAAAGCATTAAGCACTGAAAAAGGCTTATAGATCATACTGGGGCTACTAAATATTTCTGTGAGTTTTCTGTTTAACTTCCTATAAGATGTCCAAGAGGGGTAGAGATTAAAAAAAAAACCACAGGTAGATAAATCCTGAATATTACATTCAGCTGCATTAGGGAGGGTCAAACAAATCATTGTTCTTATGGTGGGGATGGCAGTTGAGCTGCACATAGTGACTTATCTAGCACATATTTCAAATGTTAATTAGAGTAACACAACTCTTGTTGCAAATGTATTCTCAAAGTAGGGACTGTTAGGAAGAATGGGGGTGAACAGAGGACAAATAAAAACATTGAGCTGGTCAGGTAGAGAACACCAAACACCTCCTACGTCCAGAGTGAGGGGTTAGGGGTGGCTAACATGTAACCTAGGGTGGGAATCTGTTGGGCATATAACCCTTTAATCTTCCCTGAAGGTGCCAGAAGCCAAGGCCTTTCTGATGAATAAGGGGATGTCACTCACATCTTTTTAACAGGGCTCTGAGTCAATATTACGTGGATACTGAGCCAGGTCTCAACAAGATGGCCCTGAGAAAATGAAGAGAATAAACATAAGATACTGATCCCTTTTATTGTGTTATGCTGTTCCATCCTTGTGGCTCTGTGTAAACTTGTAAACCAGAAAAATATCTCTTCTATCATTCCCCTCATTGCTACTCCTTTTCCTCAAAGATTATGCTGTCTTGGCCCACAGTTGAGAGGTTATCTAACATGCCATGCCTGCCAGGGGTCTTGTTAGGTACCATTTCCTGGCTGGCTTTGCTGTGATCAGAGGAACCAGGTTGCCCTTGAGTCAATGTTTATTTTCCCCCAGACTTTTATGGCTGTAGAAGCCCACAACCCTGTGAAACAAATCACCTTGGCAACAGACCTTTGGTTAGTTCTCACAATGTGGACAGCCTCAGGTTTCTAGTATATCATTCATTTGAGCGTGACCCATTACAAAAAAAAAGTGGGGGGGGGGATTTTCTGCTTCAGTTCAGTTTTGGGTATGCCATTAACCCATCACCTCAGGAACCCTTGGAATGCTCTTCTGTTAGGTGGTCATAAACATGTGCTTAACCTGTGCCTCATTTCACAGTCTGGGAAGAGGATACACTATAGTCATGTCTTCACAAGTCTTAACCTCCTGTGAACAAGACCAAGCACTGCTGTGGTGGGTAGTAAAAATTGGTTGACAGTGTTGATTTTAAACAATACTATTTTGGACTGAGGAAAGCATAAGTGTACCCCCACCCTGGGGCTATTTTGTGTTGTCCTCCTTTCTAGGATGCTTAGAAAACTGATGTTCATATGTTCCTGTTCATGTATTGTCCACTGTATGAAAAAAGTTAACTCCTTACAGGGGCTTTGTGTCCAGTGGAACTGGAGTGATTGACTCCTCCTGGTATTCCCAGGACTGTCCCTACCTTCCCACCAAAAGTCTTGATCCAGGAAATTCTCCAGTCTTAGGCAAACCAAGATGGTTACCCATCCTGAATAACTAGAACTGAATATGGCTTTGGTTAAAGTGTTGGGAACGAACACGATTTATGAGGTCTAGCATTTTTTATTTAATTTAAACTCAAATTAACATACAGTGTAGTCTTGGCTCCAGGAGTAGCCAGTGATTCATCATTCACAAATGACACCCAGTGCTCATCCCAAAAAGTACCCTTTCTCAATCCCTATCATCCATTTAACCCATCCCCCTCAAAGTAACCCTCAATCTGTTCTCTGTATTTAAGAGTCTCTTATGATTTATGTTTGAGTCTAGCATTTTAAAGAAACTTTCATATAACTCTATGTAAGTATGTTCATCAGCAACCAATGCTATAAAAAATAAGGCTTCCATTTCTAAATCATGAAGGGCTATATTATGAGGATATTGAGTTAAACCACTATGAGATTCAGTCAACAACTGTTGAGTACTTACTATGTGGCAAGTATTTTTCTGAGTATTAGAAACAGATGAATAAGCAGAAAAAAGTCCTTTCAGAGAAGAAATGTTCAGGAATATAATCAGAGGCAGATTGGCATGCGTCCTCTGAATGAATTGTGGGCTAAATGAGGATAGTGGTCCAGCCTTCCCAATAGAAATTTGGTGAGGAAGACTGGGAAACCCACTAGCATGATGTTTTCATGTTTTGAAGATATATTCCAATATTTTCTAATCTTTTTAAAAAATGTTTAATGTTTTTTATATTTATTTTTGAGAGACAGAGAGAGACAGCACGAGCAGGGGAGGGTCAGAGAGAGAGGGAGACACAGAATCTGAAACAGGCTTAAGGCTCTGAGCTAGCCGCCAGCACAGAGCCTGATGCAGGTCCCGAACCCACGAACCATGAGATCATGACCTGAGCCAAAGCCAGACAGTTAACCGACTGAGCCACCTAGGTGCCCCAATATTTTCTAATCTTGATCCAAGAAGAAAAATGTTGGACATGCAGGTTCAATATCTGAATCTTTGTGAATAGTATACATGTTCTACTATACTAATAAATGCATACATTATGCAAAAAATAGAAATAAAGCCTGCCCTGAGTCATCCCTGAGATGTTGCATCCAACTTAACTTTTTTTAATTTTTAAAAAAGTTTTTATTTTGAGAGAGAGAGAGAGAGAGCATGAGTTGGGGAGGGGCAGAGAGGGAGGGAATCCCAAGCAGGCTTTGCACTGTCAGTGCAGAACCCAATGCAGGGCTCGAACCCACAAACTGTTAAATCATGACCTGAGCTGAAATCAAGAGTCAGACACAACTGACTGAGCCACCCAGGTGCCCATGCATACAACTTCATAGTTGCCTAATATAGTCTATGTCAGTTCATAGATGTGATAATGGCTTTCTGGAAGAATGCAAAGAAGTCTGTACAGCTCAGACTACCTGCACTTCATCCATATTTCACCACAGTATGTGCCCTTCTGGGGCTTCTGGACTTGCTTGACCATGTACATGATCATTGTCATTACCAAAACATCCATTCCTAACAGTAGAGATCTAGATCCTCTGGGGTCTTCCTAACATATCCTCAAGTATCAGACACTGATATCAGACACACACCAAGCAAACCCAGAAGTGAGTGCTACCCTGGGAGCAAGTCAAGGCTGACAGTTATAAAAGCCCCAGGTCATCAATTGGCAAATCCACTGTCAAGGCTAAGGGCATGCTGGCACAATTTTGACAGTTTTAAAGACTTTAATTATAGTGAAAGGTAGAACCCTCCCTCCCCCCTCCCCTCCTCGCCCAAAGCATCTTTGTTTAGCACAAGGCTTCTCTAACAGGTGAGTCATAAGTGGAGGGGAAAAATGAGAAGTTGTACTGCAAGCATGTCATTATTAACAGTTTGCTATATAACATATCATGACTGAGTCCTTTGTTTCTGGATCATCTAATTTGGGACAAAGATATTTCATGGTGGGAAAATAAACTTCTGGAATTGAGAAAATACATTTTTAGTGGGGGAAGGTTAGTTTCCCATGCCTCTGGTTTTCATAAGAAATTTTTTCCTAAACCCTCCAGCTTTAGGCCTTACTCCTCCTCTTACATGAATTAACGGAGTTTGGGAGGGAACTGGGCATGTATGCCTGGCCCTGACATTTCTTTCATTCTAGGAGCCTGCCTGTTGGTGGTGAGTAGGAGCCTTGCTGGCTGTGTTTGACCCCGTGGGTTTTCAGGCTGGGCTGTAACTAGGTAAATCTAATTCCAGAGTTTGGGAATGGGAAGTCCACTTTTGCCATATATCTAAGCCATGTACTTCCAACCAAGCTTTGTTAGTGAAATTGGTTTTTCACCTCCATCTGCCTTAATCCCTCAAAAGTTAGGCAGGGCCTCAGGGCACCTGGATGGCTCAGTTGTTTAAGTGTCCAACTTCAGCTCAGATCATGTCTTGTGGTTTGTGAGTTCGAGCCCCGTGTTGGGCTCTGTGTTGACAGCTCGGAGCCTGGAGTGTGCTTTGGATTCTGTGTCTCCCCCTCTCTCTGCCTCTCCAATGCTTATACTCTCTGTCAAAAATAAACATTAAAAATTTTTTAAAGTTAGGCAGGGCCTTCTAATGTCCAAAATTTATTATCAGAGTTTCTTTATAAAACTGTACCTGTAAATGTTCACTTCTGGCAGTCATTGTACAGGGAGGGCAATGCAGTTTACCTAATGCCCAAATTAGAAAACAGCTATGAAAGATTATATAAAGAACCAACTCCAATGAATTGTGAATATAGTGAGTATGGGTGTGTAATGGACAGAGCCTATGGCAAGAGTATAATTCAACAATGCTTTCCATGTCCAGAATGTCCAGAAT
Organism: Suricata suricatta; assembly: GCF_006229205.1. NCBI lineage: Eukaryota > Metazoa > Chordata > Mammalia > Carnivora > Herpestidae > Suricata > Suricata suricatta. Next base: position 50,389,920 of record NC_043710.1, read on the forward strand.
TCCAGAATCCTAAAGGATTCTGTAAACATTGTTCAAAATGTGTGCTGCCAGGGAAAGAGAAACCACATCATAAATGTGAATTCTAAATACACAGTTCTTTTAAAAAACTACCATAACTAACTTATAACCATGTTGGCTCAACAAATATACCTCCATTCGGTCATCTTTTTTTTCTGGAAGCATAATACCACTAAGAACACATAAAATATTCTCTTGTTAGACTTAAAAAGTTCCTCCCCTGACAAGTACTGCCTGAGAATCAGCCTGATACAAATGCTGTGCAGGCTATGCACATCATACATAGTTGGGGAAGCCTGAAGGAAGGGGTATAATATTCCAGGACACAGCCGTCAAGCAGTAGCATAGCTTGGATACACTAGAATTACTTATAAAATCATCCCTATAACAACACTTACCATGTACTACTTGTGATTCTTAAAGATTATCCTCACATGAAGGGAAATATTTCTCTTTTGATATACCAGGCTAGTGTTATAGGAAGAGCAAGAGTTGATTTAAAAAAATAAATGGAGGGGCACCTGGTTGGTTCAGTTGGTTAAGCACCCAACTTTAGCTCAGGTCATGATCTCATGGTTTGTGACTTTGAACCCCGTATTGGGCTCCATACTGATAGTGGTGAGCCTGCTTGGGATTCTCTCCCTCACTCCCTCTCTCTTTCCCTCTGTCTCTGTCCTTCTCCTGCTTGCCTGCTCTCTCTCTCTCTCAAAATAAACTTTAAAGAAAATGGAAAATAAGTCAGTTTCCCTTATGATCAAGGGATAGCTAAGTGGGAGAGGGTTTTCCAGGACCCTGCTGAGTTTAGCGGCACCCTGGGTCAGGAGACTGTTGGCCAGCCTCTGTTGAAGTAGGGAAGTGGTACCAGGAACTCTGTCATCAAAAGTAGTAAAGAGTAGGTCCACCCTCTTTGACCATACTTCTACCTGCCATCTGGACACAAGAATGAAGCTTTCTGTGACTTTAACAAGCTTATAAATTCCCATGTGGCAGTTGCTTCAGCACTACCTTGCTTTTGTCTGTGAGAGTTACAATATAAGGATCTCTAATTTGTATTTCCCCCCTGAAGTATACTTCTAGAGCATAAGCAGCCCTTTTTTTATGAGGAGCTGAATGACTAGGACAATGACTGCCAAGAAGTCTCAGGCCACCTCAATCAGTAGAACAGAAAAAAACTTTCTGAACAGGGCTGCCACCCATAAAGCTTCTAGAAAGCTCCTGTGTTAGGTTTTACAAGGTCACCAAACTGGGTTGTCTCAAAAGTCTCTTAACACTTCTCTGAAAGTCTCTAGGCCCTCTGGGGCTGAAGCAAACGACATGGGACACACGTGGTCAACCATTAAATGGTGATTTAGTTCCAAGTAGGCATTAAAAGTTAATTTTTAAAAGCAGGTAAATCATGACTCTCATACAGATATTAAAAACACAATTAATGAAAATTTTATTTAGCTTTTTCATGAGGTAACTAGTGGTGTGTTACAACCAGGTCAAAAGAGAATCCCAAGAACAGACATGTCAGGAATATTGTAAGAGATGTGCAAATAGAGCCAAAATTGGTTTTTCAGTTCCTTCCTGGACAGAATTTGTTTGCATGTCTATGGACAAGAATTCTTTAGTATTGCTATCAGTTATCTATAATTTATATAATCAGGATTAGACAATCAGTTTTAGAATGACCACACATAGTTTTCCATTGGGGCACAATTTTTTTTCTCTACAATTTCCCCACCATTGATCAAAAAGAATCTTGAAGATTCTTGATCATTAAATGAGTCTTGCCTCATTACACTTGGCCTGATTATTTACATAGGTGCAGTAAGAATATTTACCAAAAGCCATTTAAAAAATTTTGCCATTGGAGGTTTCCATATAGAATTGCAGGTTGGACTTCTAAAAACTTCTATTACTTGCTGTTCTGAGGCCAGGAGGCCAAGTCCAAGAAACTTTATCCACCAGATTCCTTCTACAGTACCCATCCATTTCGGGTGACCCCCTCTCTTCTCAATGTCCTCAGAGAATCTGCAGGCTCCTGGCCTGCCATGAACATAAAATCCCTTACCAGCTGTAAGCCCTGGGAGGGCTTTGTCAGCACTGTCTCCATAAAGTCAACCTTAGTTCTGTAAAAGTGACTGGTCAGCAGCTGGCAACAACAACTTCCCCGGGTCATCAAGGAGCCTCTCCTCTCTTGTTCTGGTGGCCATGCCCACCTAGAGGGGCCTAGCAATGGGGTGACTGATGGCATAGGAATTATGTCCTCCATGGAGCTGTGGCTTGGTGGCTGTGGACACCAAAAACAGACTTGGAGCAGCCAGAAGTCAGCTTCAGAGGTCTGAGGAGGGTGCAATCTTCCCCCCAGACAGAGCACCCTTTGATCTGCCCCTGGTTGTCTGAAATGTTTTCCAAAAATGACAAAAGGAGTGCTGATCAGTTGTTCATAGTGCTCCTGGTGAAAAATGTGATAAACTCCTTTCCACAGAGGATCTTTGGAAAACTGCCAAAAATCATTCAGCAGGAATATGACCCACAAACAGGGATGACCTGTAAACCACCACCTTGGTCTTCAGGACACAAGAATTTTGAATTTGAGCCACTTTCCAGCACTGTTCTGATTCTTGAGTATGAGCCATCATATGATTGATGATTACTTTTGTGTCCTGTTTAGGAAATATTTGCCTACTCCAGGGAAATCTTCCTGTCAAATCTGTGGAGGAAGATTAACCTCGCTGACAGTAACATTAGATCATTGGGCTGAGTCTCAAAATTGAGTAATTAAAGCAGCACATTAAAAAAAAATAACAATTTAAGCAGAAAGAAAATATTACAAATGCAATGATAATTTGTACCAATGTAATGGTAAAATGAAATATTGCCCAATTGGGAAGTAATACATAGTAAGAAAAAGTTTGAGAATTGGGGTGCAGGGATTGCCCCCTACTATTCACGGTAAACGTTTAGAATCTAGTTGTATCACCCCTGAACTTTGTGAAATATTTCTCTCAAGAGGAACAGAATAGTGGGAAAGCTTTGGTGAAACATAGTCTCTAAACATGATACAGAAAGTGTATCTGTTGATGATGCAAATGCCCACAGGAATTAAGCTGGACATATCCTATGCATTTCCATCTCTACATCTTTCAAAAGATGGTCCAAACCAGAGTGTTTTTCTGTAGTATCTTAGGAGTAAATTCATGTTACAGACCTTATGTTGGTTATGTCCAAGGCATGTCCTTCATCGAGGCAGTGCTCATTCTTAATTTGGAAGAGACAGTTGCCTTCATTGCATTTGGAAGTTTCATGAATAAACAAGGCCAGCTGGCCTTTGTCTGTGTGGACTGCAGTAAGGTGTTGAACATTTGAAGTCTTCTTTGAGGATAATCTCTTCAAAATGCTTCTTCATATCAACTGTAAGGGTCTTAAACCAGACATATACGTGACAAAGGACTACATCTCCACACTGTATCACCAGTCATTACTCAATTTGGTCCAGCTTGTCTATTCTGGGATGTATTCTGCAGAGGTGGGGAAGAATTTTTGTTTAGAACTGGGCTTTGTGTCTATAATGAAGGATGTTAAGGAAGGAGTCAAAAATAACAGCACCTCTTCGAACAGCTAATCTTCATAAATAACAGACTACCTGAAATGTAAAAAAGTATTTTTGGCAACAGTTTTTTGTTTCCTATATAAAAAGCATGGAGAAATCCAAAAGAATCATGATATGGAAAACAGCTAATGTTGAATGTTGTGTTTGAAGTAAAGGAAATGAGTAACCTGTTGACAATATTATTAAGAAAAATATTTTGTAGGGAGAGCCATTTTACAAAGGAGAAAATGTAAACGACTAGTTCATACTCCATACTTTGGGGTGGACAGTTAAAAGCAATATTTTAAAATAGTTTTTTGGGGAAAATAGTGACTCTTAGTACCCCATTAAATAAGAATCATTCTCAAATATGACATTCCAGACAAGGCCTTAGTTGCATACCAATTTTTCCAATTATAGTCAGTAAAAAGGTGGGTAGATTCTTACTGAACCTATGCAAATAACTCCAGCATCTAAAGTAAGAACATATAATAAAAAGTTTCTGAATCTGGGAGGGGGGAGTCTGGCAGGGAGAATATCATTTAAGAATATTCCATTTTAGTTCACAAAATCATAATCTACTAAATTGTTATGAGTTAGGGATACCTAAAATAAGAAAGAGAAAGGGTTTCCTTTTATACCCAGAAAATACAACACTAAAACAACATCAAAAACATTCCAAACAAATACTATAATCATCTCTTATCAATTCATTCATTCCTGTGTAATTAAGTCTTGTTCATCTGGATCTTAGGTTAGCAGTATCACGAACCTATCAGCTTCTTGACTACAAAGAGTTCTGGAAATCTTGACTTAATCCACTGTACAGTCTTAAAATTGTTTAGGCAATGACATCAGAAGCCTGTGCCCAAGATCTGTTCTTTGGAGTGTCAACAGTTTAAAGTACCTGGTACAGTCCTTTTCCATGGGCTCTGAGATCATGCTTCTTTGTTGAAGATGTAACTCTTGTCTTGCCTGCAGCTCATTGCAGAGCCGTCGGGGAAGTATCCGAGTAATAATAAAACTATCTGTAGATGCCAGAGACTTAAAATGACCATGTCATATATAAAAGAGCATTAATAACAAGATTGATGCAACTGAAGAGAATTTTGGTTATTTCATTGTCTTGCAAAACAAAGGGGCTCCAAGAAAATAAAGCTTTAGTCAGCATGTCTGTACACAGAATGATTAAGGCCATTTTTGAAGACAGTAGTAAATATGACATTTGATTTATAATAACAAATGAAAATGCTTTTTTCTATAGAGGAAATATTCCTGAGATAGGCAAAACTCCTGAGTCATAATATATATATATATATATGCAAAGTACTAAGAACATACACAAATTGTAAAACAATATCAAGAGATTCAGAGTAGGTCTTAAACATCATTATTTTCATAAAACCCTATAGATAAGTCTGATGTTTATCCCTAAATGAAAACCAGTGGTCTTGGTGTGAGATCCCAATTAAAGAAGGTTCCAAGCAAGAAAACATTTAAAACTAACAACTGAAATTATGACTGGTCACACCACATTCCTGTTGCTGACATGAGGCAATGCACCATCAGGACACTGATAAATCTTCAGGGACTTCCCATAAAGCTTTTAGGCTCTTAAATATTTATATTAATACTATTTTACATATATAAATCTAACCTATGGAAGACTGAGCATCTTTTTTGATTTGAATGACTCTTTCCATGAAACTCTGAAGAATAACAGAACAAATAAAACCTAATTATCTTTAACACCTCTCTTTTATAGGGTAAAAGAACAAATCTTTGGACTTTAGGGAGGCAAAACCCATAAGTTATCAGGAGAATTCAACAGGTAAGATAGCATCCTGGGTACCTAAGAAACGATGGTTGGCTCCATTCGATAGTGACAACAAAACATCTAAAAATAATCATGACTGTAAAGAACCTTAATTCTTTCCTAAGTAAGGAAGCATCGTTTGCTTTTTAAAAATAATCAAGAATATAATAAAGTTAACATAAAGCACAGAAAATTATTCTGGTAAGACAATCTTATTGTCTTTTACACAGAAGAAATTTACACAGAAGAAAATTTTTCATATTAGAGGAGAAGGCAATAAAACAGTAAACCAAGGAAACAAGACCATCAAAACTGGGCAAACTTTGCAAAGACTTTAACATATTTCATAGTTTTTCAGGCACAGGTTTTACAAAATGTATTTCTAATACAAATGTATTTCTAGACAGAAAGTAGAGTAGTGGCTTCTAGGGCCTTAGGGGCTAGGGGACTGGAGAGTTATTGTTTAATGGGTACAGAGTTTCAGCTTGGGAAGATCAAAACTTTCTGGGGATGGATGGTGGTGATGGTTACATAGCAATATGAGTATACCTGATGCTACTGTACATGTCCAAATGGTAAATTATTTCCAAGTTTTGTTCTTCATTTTATATTCTGGAACAAACGCACACATTATTACAAGATCTAACTCTTGTATAATATTCTTAAGATGTTATTGATATGTAGTGCATTCATTTTTGCTATCTTGAAGTGATTCAGTAATTAACTATAAGCATTTCTCGATTTCAATTTCTAATATGGCTTGTTGATCTCCATTTAAGATCCCCACCCCCCCCCCTGCCCCACAGTTTCTGAATATACACACACAAAGCTTAAGTTTTAAGTTACGTAAAGCTCTTGGAAATTATCTTTAAGCTGACACGGTACAAAAAAAAATTGCCATTGAAGTAAAATGTTTTTGAGAATAATGATTCAATTTAGTTATACACAAATTTCTAGTTATTCATAATCTTAAGCATTATGAATAATGTTAACTTATTTGATTAGTAAAATCTGTGTAAGTTTAGAAAAGAGTATCCAAGTGGAATATTGTTAGGAATTATACTTAACACTAATAAATCAGAGAAAACATAGCTGCTACTATTAAACCCAACATATTAAACAAGTTTCATTTTCTGAAGATTTATTTAACTTTGTGTACTTGAATTCTTAAAACGTTACTGAGTTGGTTCTCTAAGAATATTTTTTTAATGTTAACACTTTTATTTAAAAATTTTTAAAATGTTTTATTTATTTTTGAGACAGAGAGAGACAGAGCGTGAGTGGGGAGGGGCAGAGAGAGAGGGAGACAGAATCTGAAGCAGGCTCCAGGCTCTGGTGGTCAGCACAGAGCCCGAGGTGGGGCTTGAACTCACAAATGTGAGATCATGACCTGAGCTGAATTCGGAGGCTTAACCAACTGAGCCACTCAGGCACCCCTAAATGTAACACTTTTAAAGTATTAGAAGTTCAGTTTCACTGCTTTCTGAGAATTTTAGGAATATTTGCTTTATATAAGCACTTATTTATCCTTATCAGCCAATCAGAAAAGAACTCTTTGTAATCAAATATATTAATACCTCTAGTGGTGGAAAATACTATACAGTCACACAATGAGAGAAGAAAGCCTTTCTATGCTACAGACACATACACATACAGAAACAGATAAAGAGAACTTATAGCTTCAATTCTGAAATTTCAGTCAAGAGTAATAAATACAGGGTGCCTGTGTGGCTTAGTTCGTTGAGCATCCAATTCTTGATTTTGGCTAGGGTCAAGATCCCAAGGGTTTTGGGATTGAGCCCCATGTCAGGCTCAACACTTAAGATTCTCCCTCTTACTCCCTCTGCTCCTCTCCCCCACCTATGTTCTCTCTCTCTCTCTCAGGGAAAAAAAGGTAAATGCAGAAATCCCAAATTCTACCAAGCCTGGTATGAAAATTGCCTTCCCAATGGCCATAAGACTCTTAATTGATTAGGGCTCAAAATAGACAAACAAATGAAAAAGACTAACAATCCAGATTCTCCATGGTCTCTCACCCAACAGAGAATAGATTTCTATAATTCATTAATCCATTTATAAAGACCACCAAATAGTCATATCATAAAACAGATTCTTCCATCACTGCTGCTACTAATGAGTACTGGGTATAAATGAACCAAAACCAAAACATGAAATTAGTAAAGAGGAAAATTAAGAAAAATAGCAAAGATGCCCTGTCACTTTGGATTCACCTCCAGGAGCCAAGAAGAGAGGTGCCCGGGCTTAAGCACATAAGTGCAGCCCATAGGAAGTGCACTTCTCTGGTGGTGGAGTTTACCTGGCTGTCAGAAAAATCCATTGGGCCTCTTGGGGAAAGACTCCCAGAACTGTAAAAAGGTCATTTTCAAAATAAGAAAAAAGCATGACTCTCCCGCACATATACATATTAAAGATTTTCTTTAACTCAGTAATGAGGAAGCGGATGAGATGGTATAACCAGTTTAAAGGGGAATCCCTTTAAATCTCTTGTGTGTGTGGAGGGGGCGGGAGTGGTGTGTCAGGTATTTTGCATTGCTATTACCTACAGCTCTGAGCTGTAAAATAGCTCCAATAGAATCAGAATCAGGTAATGCGAAGGATGCATTAGAGATAATACATAGTATTACTGAAGCTCAAAGTTTGTCCCACATAAGGTTAGCATTAAGGTTGAGATGCTGATGTCACTCCCTGTGCTGGAAAGATATGGCCCTACTGGACCGGCCTATGCTTCAGACACTCCCAGGTACCACCCCATTATGCCAGGATTATGCTTACCTCCTTCCCCCAAGCCCAACTAGCTCCATGGCTTTTTAAAAATGTTTTATTTTTTATTTTTGAGACAGAGAGAGACAGAACATGAGCAGAGAGGAGCAGAGAGAGAGGGAGACACAGAATCTGAAGCAGGCTCCAGGCTCTGAGCTGTCAGCACAGAGCCAGATGCGGGGCTCGAACTCACGAATGTGAGATCATGACCTGAGCTGAAGTCGGAGGCTTAACTGACTGAGCCACCCAGGCGCCCCTAGCCCCATGGCTTTCATCCAACCAGGCCAAGCACTCCCAACTTGCACCCACATTTTCACCAGCCTGGACATTCACATGGGGAAAAAAAAAAACAACCACCTTTCTCCCCATGTTTCACCATTCTCCCATACTTCTGAATCTTGATGTGACTAGCTGAAAATTAAAATATGTATTTTTAAACTTGAATTTGATTAAAAATCCCAACTTCCGATCCAACATAAAAAGAAAATACCCACAAATCTAAAAGCATTTGCCTTAAACTGCTTTCAACAATAATAACAAAAACCCTCCACAAAAAAACAGAAGGATTCTCTAATTTCTCTGAAGCCCAATTGTCCAATCTCATTTCTTTTTTTAATTTATTTTTGAGAGAGAGAGAGACAGCATGAGCAGGGGAGAGTCAGAGAGAGAGGGAGACACAGAATCCGAAGCAGGCTCCAGGTTCAGAGCTAGCTGTCAGCACAGAGCCTGATGCGGGGCTCGAACCCACAAACCTGAGCCAAAATCAGACGCTTAATCGACTGAGCCACCCAGGCACCCCTCCAATCTCATTTCTATGTGGTTAAAAAGAAAAAAGGAATCCTCCCCCCAAAATACTGTAATAAACTGTTAATAAGGACAGAAAGACAAAAAGGAAGGCAACCTGTCACTCGTATGTTTAAAATAATGCTCAAAAAAGGTAAAGATGCTTTCTGCTCTTCAGGGGACATTAAAATGAAATCCCGAGGGTGCATAGTGGAGCTAGAAAGCACATGTTAAAATGAGAGATGTCTTGGATGCAGCCGAGGCCCATTGGAAAAGGAGAAAACAGTGACAGTTCCCTTTACTTCTAGGCAGTTTCTAAGACTACCTACAAGGACCAGAAAAGCAGGTAGTTGGTGACAGTCTTGTGACCCTGTGATTAATACCCACTCCTCAACCCCTCAAGCTCTGAGGTTTGAGGAATTTGAAAAGAGAGTTCGGAAAAAAGTAGTTGAAGCACTGTGGGCTCCCCCCACCCCCTCCCGGAAGCTGAGCCCTTCCTCATCTCAAGTCTCTTTCAAAGATTAGTTGGAAAACAATGTCCCTTAGAACTGAGAGGGCCAAAGCGACTGGGTTTTGGACCCATGCCAGAGAAAATTAAAAGCAAATGGCTGTGACTGGAGTCCGGGTAGGATGAGGAATGGTACACCACTAAATGCAGAACAGAAAAGAGCTTGTGCCCCATGGGTCACCTGGAGGAAGGGAGAATATAAGCATGAGGGCTTTTTCCAAGGAGCCCCTGCCCAGGTGGGCTTCCCGCCAGAGGCTGCTAGGCAACAGGGGCTGAATCAAATGCAGAAGCCAGCGGAGCAAGCAGCAAGCGGTGGGCAGAAGGAGGCATTGTTGTCCAGTGTTTTCCCTGGAACTTAAGTTGTGCATAAGAGAAGTCCATACTGAACCCCCGTCAAGGTCCTGGAACACCACCACCAAGCATTTCAGTTCTCCTAAAAGCAGGCCCTTCTTCTTCCTGCTCTTTTCCAACTTCTGCCACCTCCACCCCAAGCCCTGTAGGACCCACACCCTAGAGAGAGTGAAGGAGCAGCAGTGGAAGCCATTAGGTGGGAAAGCAAAGAAGCCAGCTGTACCACCCTGCTCCTCTGGCCTCTGCTTCCTTTCCCCTCATGCTGGGTTTCCAGCCTGAATCAATCAGCCTGGGCTGGGGAAGTGGAGGAAGGAGAAATATTTGCCTCAAATGAAGTTCAGAGTTTTAACTATTACATGGAATGGGGCATTTCAGTAACTGAAATGAGACCATTTTATGATGAAAATTTACCAGAGGACTTTTTTATTCTAGAATGTCTGGAAAAACTCCAGGGATCTACCTGAGAAACCAGCTTCTGAGCAGAGAGAGCAGGAATGAAAATGAAACTGTTTTAAGATATCAAGACTATCTTTTTTTAACACAATGGTTATACAAGTTTGCTCCAAAGACGACAGCCTCTTTCCCAACCTCTAGTAAGCCAACCACTATCGCCCTAAAAAGGTTCTGCAGGACTTTAGAAGTTTCTATCCCCAGCATATCCAAACCTGGAAAAGACCCTGCAGGCTTTAAGAAACTTGTCAACACCACAGCTAAATCTTCTTGGAGGAGGCCATTACAGAATTCCCACGGGAGAACAGTCAGGCAGGAAAATAATAGCATGGTTTCACATCTTTCTGGAGCTCTTCTTATTTTGAGTATTCATTGAGATTCCTCAGACAGGAAGTTCTAGAGCTAGCTTTATCAGAGGAGGAAAAAAACCAGCAAACAATGCTGACTCATCCAGCTGGTCAAAACCATGGAGAAATCAAACCATACAGAAGATGCAACAAATTCTAAAAAGTCATTCACTACGCATTTCCTTGTGTTTTGTGAGACTTATATCCTAGGAGGCATGCCAAGGAACCTTTGGGTGAATTCCAGAAACACTGCACCTTGAAGTGGCAGGAGGACACCAGCTAAAGCTAGAGCCCCTGTCAACCTCTCTGCAGAGAGCAGTAATGTCCTCACACCAATCTCTGATACAGGTATAGGTTGAGGAGAGCATTAGCATCAAGGACCATGTGCATACACACTTTCAGTGTAAGCTATGCTATTTATTTCTAACCACAGTGAATGGGCGCATTTACTAACAGTATAATCATTTTCCCCTCCGTAATATATCGAAGTATCTTAAAACATATGTGAAGAAGAGGGGCTTATGGAGTTACAGGTGCTGATGATTTCAACATTCCTTCAAAATCTACCATTTACCTGTGTATGATAACCTATCATACTGGTCTGGTTGATTTTTTAAATTACTAGGATACCTATAAAGAGCAGACGTGAGGCTGCTTACACACAATCCCTGCAGAACTGCCATGGCACAGACTCTATGGGCTCACTAGTTTAGCAGACAAGGAATCCCTGTACAATAACCAGTGGATGCAAAAGGGGAAATTCACCTCCTCAGGCTAAAAATGAACTTGGATCTGAATAACTAGAGAGGAAGAATTCAAAAATTGAATCCTATGTTTTGGTATTTCTCAAACTTTAGTGTGTAGAGTAATTACCTGGGGGTTTGGTTAACATGCAGGTTCTGATTTAGAAGATCTGGGGATGGGCCTGAGAGTCTTCATTTCTAACAACTTTCCAGGAGATGCTGACCCTCATGACACCTTAAGAAGGGAATAAGTTGGAGACAGAAAAGAGGGAGAAACGAAATGACAGAATGGAGGAATGTAAGCTCAATACTCACCCCTGGCCGTGCTCCAAGGCTGCTTCTGAGCGAATCCTTTTTGATTCTCTAGCAGCTAAGTCTCCTTGGAGGAGGCTGTTACAGAATTCCCACAGGAGAACAGTACCACCCCACTTATCTTGGCTCTGCGTGGCATGGAGTCAGGAGTAGGGTGTCCCCTGCATTTGGAGGAAGATGTCATGGCTAGTGAAACTTTAGCAGCAGTGACAGCAGTGTCCTAGGACAGTAGAGGATTCCAGGGCATGGAATGGATGAACAATGGCAAACACAACACTGGAGTTCATGGATTGCATGCATGAGACATCACTGGTGAGTTCCAGAAAGAAATTTCTTGTGCGGGGGAGGCAGGGAGCAGTTTAATGGGCATACAAGGTAGAGAAATATATGACCTCCAAAGAACCACACGTGTGCTCTGTAAGAGCCAGCACTCAACAGAGGGCATGGCGGCAAGCTGTGTGAGCCAGAGAAGGAGAAACCTCCTGCAGAGAAGGAAACAAGCATCACCCCACCAAGGAAGGAAGCACTTGCCTGTTTGCTTTTCCTTCTTCCCCAACACTAGAGGAAAGAACTTTAAGATGTGGGAGTACCTGAGACCCAGACTGTGCCTCTTTCTCTCCTCCTTTCTGCTCTAATATATATTTTTTTAAATGTTCAACATTTTTTTTCTGTGATTTTGCATTTTCAGAATCCACCTTTCTGTTGCATTTTCTTATTTACTTACAAGACCTCTCTAAGTATATTAATAAAATGAGAATTTTCTTGTGGAAAAAAGCCTGATGGCTTGAATCTTAGAGGTGATTAGTTATTAGCAACAATAATAATGGCAGCTAGCTTTTATCAACCACTATTTTCTAGACACTGTTAGACGTTTTACTGTTAGATGCTCTTAACATCCTCCCCACAACCCTGGGAGGTAGGACCTGCCATCTCATTTTGATAGGAAAAAGGAACTGAGATTTAAACAGTATAGACCACTTGTCCAGTGCATCCCAGCTGGTGAATACTGACATCAGGATTCAGACCCAAGCACAAGCTCTGGGGAAGGAGGCAGGCAAGGCATTAGGGTCTTGAGAATTCCCAGGATCTTGGAAAAGCTCAGAGTCCCTTTCCCTGTCTCTTCTAAGTAAATATGAATGCTGAGAGATTGCCCTGGACTAGGAACTGAGCAGAGTGGTGAGGGAAGCAGACACAGCCACAGAGCTGTGACCAAAGAGAGCCTCAAACACAAATAAGAAGGTCATCTTAAATATTTGTGTGAGCTCTGAAGAAAAATTCAAAGGGCATCTATAAAGGGGTGGAGAACTACTTAAACCGAGTAGCAAAGGTTCCTCTGAATGAGAAGTATATAAACAAGAGACCTGACAAATAAGTTAGTCAAATAAAGTGGGGGAAGACGTTCTGGGCAGAGGAAATTGCGGTTGACAAAAAGTATTCCAGGATATTTGAACACATGAGAGATGCAGGGTAGGTGCGGAGGGACTGGAACAGGCAGAGACGTATTTAAAAATCTCAGGAGGGGATCACAGGGTCTCTACCCACTAGTGGGGTAAATTATTGAGAGTTTTGGCATTTGGGGGCTAAAGTTTCATGATTTGTCAGTCAGTTACCGGGTCAGAAAGTCATCTCTGAAGGTGTGAGGATCCGGGTCCTGAGGCAGAGGTCCTCATCTTGGGTTTTTTCTGACTCAGAGGCTCCTAGTCTCATGGTAGGTTTTTCAGGTTTCGGCTCCCTCTCCCCACGCATCCTCTTCACCCTAACCTTATAAGATCTTCTGCACCGGCTTTTCCAATTGTCCATTTATTTCCACCTGGCCTTTTCCACCACCCTGTCCAGGCATCTCCCCTGTATGTAGCGAGGGAACAGCTCAGTTTTCTTGCTTTCACTAGAACCAACTTGGGCATTTCCCACCTTTATTCCTTTGCTTAAAACTGCTTTTCTGTCCTGGAATTCCACTTCCTATTTATAACTCACCTGAAAAAATTCTGGAAGTCTAAATAGTAGTCTAGCTCAGAGTGTACTTCCTTTACAAAGCTTTCCCAAGTCACCTACCATCAGAACTCCTATTTGGTCTGTTATTCCCCATCCAATGGTAGCATAGCCTCTTGCCTTAAGATACTTTATGCACACCTATGTCTTCTAAAAGTTAGTGAGTCTGTCCAGACATAGGCCATGTTTCATCCATTCCTCCACAGGTCCAGCCTCTTGTTTGTGCTTTAGTCTCCCCTTTCCTACAGCAGGAAATATTTGTGCACTCAGATTAATCAGTAACTTGGCCAATTATTTAATCCTCCCCTCCTAGCTATAGTCCTATTATTCCATGAAGGTGAGAAACACCTGGGAACTGGTTAGAAAGTCAGATTCTTGGTCTACCCTAAACCTAAGGAGTCCTGTTGTTCAGAGGAGGAGACCCCAAAATTGTATTACTGAAAACTGCCTCAGGTAATCCTTATCACGACAGAGTTAGGGAAAATTCTACTAAGAATTATTTAGGTTGGGGAATTATCAGGCGTATCCTAAACTAAATGTTTATTCACTCACCTTTTCCCACCTCCCCCGCCCCATAGCTGAACAGATGTTATTGCAATAGGACTTGTTTTTCTGAAGTCTCCAGCCCTTTAAAAGGGAAGGAAGGAAATATGTTCTAGATATAGAAGTATTTCAAGATAGGTGTTTGGAAGTGGAGACCTAGAGAGTAAATTTGCATAGAATAGAACAGAAACCCAAATTTGAGAGTCTGTGCAGAACAGAAGCACCTAATTATACTGGGAATATAATCCTCCAGATCATCCTTATAAAGTGGGTTTTATTATCTACGTTTTGCAGATCAGGAGACTGAGTTTCAAAGAGGTCAAGTGACATAAATCACAGAACGAGTAAGCATAAGAGCTCCAAATAATGTGTGATTATTCACTTAACATATATTATGTGTCTCCCATATACTAGGCACCTTTCTGAAACACAATTTATCCTTTTCTCTAGCAGCTTTTAAACTTTTCTCTTTTTCTTTGGTATTCTACCTTAATTATGATGACTTCAGGTGTTGATTCCTTTTGTATTTGTTGGGGTTCAGTGGGTTTTTTGAATCTGTGGCATTCTTGCTAGAAGCTGCCCTAAGTTCTCTGTCAAGTGTCAACTAACAAGACTAAGTAACTAACTACAAGACTGACACTTTTATAAGAACAGTCATGGGAATGACATTCCATCACTTTGCCGTATTCTCTTGGCAAGATAAGTCAGAAGTCTCCTCCCTCACACTTGGGGGAGGGATGGGAGATACCTTAGACCCTGCTCACCACAGTCTATTATTAGACTCCCTATTTGGCCAGTCCCTGCCTCTGATTTTTGTACCCTGGGACTCATGGTGATGTCAAAATGTTCTAATTTGGGGAATATGAGAGTGCCTCAGGGCAAAAGTGTCTCCCATGCCTTCTTAACCACTCTTAACTCTTCCCTTCACTTTTTGGCATGACAATTCCTTATTGTTTTGTCATCTCTTCATTGATGTTAAGAAAATGTTTCGCACATTTTGTCCAGTTTTCCTCTTTCAGATTGTTTTCAGCCAGAGGGTTGATCTGAATAACCTAGCCCACCATTACTGGGAAAAAGAAGTCTTGATTTAGTGTTTAGAAGATCCACACTCAGACTGCTGTTTAAGCATGGAAGCAGAAAGATAAAAAAAGTTAGTTACTTTAATAATCCAGGTGAGAGATGATGGTGACTTGGTGTAAGGTAGCAACAGTACAGAAACCTTGGACAGAAGGGGTAACATTTAAAAACATGCAACGGGTTTATATTGTCATTTTCTCTCAAGTGTAACAGTTAAGGCTAGAGTTCTATAGAAGCTCATTAGGGCTCTGGAATCTACCAGGTGATGGTATATTTCAGTATTTTCTTACCTTTCAGCTCATTATCCTCCATTGCAACCCTACCTACCACCAGACAATCAGTTAAAACTCTATGTAGTCTAGCTATAAATTTTTAGAGGACAATCTCTGAGCTAGTGAATAGTAAACTTCCATATACTCCATCGACAATATAAAAGATTTTCCATTTTTCTACAGAGAGTGAAGTGGGGGAAGTTCATCTCCAGCCTCAGGGTGGATGCCCCACAGAGTCCTCCAGAGAGAAGTCCCTTAAAACAGTCTGCAGTTTTGAATTGGGTAAGTCATTTATATATCCTCTCAGATACCCTTCTTGTCTAGGTGTGAGAGGTTGGTGTGATCTTAATAAGGTTCTTTAGGTCACTGACAATCTTGTCTTGCACACTAGAGGTCTTATTGTTTCCTTCGGTTCACTCCACATCATCTTCATTTAGAAGGGTTCAGCCAAGTTGGCTTGGGTTTCCTTGTTTCACCTCCTCTGCTGTTCTGCAGTATTCAACTGGGGCTTTGACAGAGACATTCCCGTCTCTTCCAGTAGCCCACTCTTGCCCTGGACTCCAAGCTTTCTTCCCCACAACTGTGGTTCAATCTCAGTCTTGCTCCCTGACTTCATTTATGCCACTTTCTCCCCTCGTTATTGTGTTCCAGCCTTCTTGGGGCCTCTGTATCCTCAACTCACCAAGGTCATTTCTGCCCTAGAGACTTCCATTCTCTATTTCATTTGCCTGGAAAGCTTTCTCTAGACCTTCCTGTAGCTGGCTTCTATCCACCATAGTCCCTGAACCCTTTCTTCCGGTTCAGCATCAATTAAACCAACACCTAAGTTATATAGATCCTGCATACCAATCAGAAGAAAGGGCCAGCTCATTATAAAACAATAGGGAGAGCAGGCAACCCAATTTAAGACACAGAAGGCTGTAGCACTGCCTCACCCCTGAAAACAAAGGAATGACCATTTCACTTGTGCATATTTGATACCACTAACCAGTGTGTCCTTTATAGCTCTGCTATGGTCTAAACATTTGTGTCCAACCAAAATTCATATGCTGAAGCTAACCCCCTAAGGTGATGGTATTAAGAAGTGGGGTCTTTGGGGCTGATTAGGTCCTTTGGAAAAGGACCTAATGAATAGGATTAGTGCCCTTAGAAAAGAAGCCCAAAGGAAGCTCCCTTGCCCTTTCCACCCATGTGTGGCATTACAGAAACAGCTGTCGAAGAGGCAGGCTCTCACCAGACATGGAACCTGCTAGCACCTTGGTCTTGGACTTCCTAGCCTCCAGAATTGTAAGAAATAAATTTCTGTTGTTTATAAGCCACCCAGTCTATGGCATCCCAAAAAGAGTAAGGCTCCCAATTTCTAAATTGATGCCCGATAGAGGAGTCACAGAGAAGCTGTATAGGGACCTGGAGGCCTCAGGCCCAGGGTGAGAAGTATCTGCCTCCTGGATTTTACCAATGAGAAGGGAATGATTTTTGAGTCTGGAGACTTAATTTTGTGGGCTGGTCAAGTCATCACCTCTGTGTTTTTTTGTCACAAAGTCACATCCTGCTATAATTACCTTTATTTCAGACTGTCCGACACTGGCTTCACTAAAATCTCAACCAATGTGTTGTTTCTACTCAGTCATCTATTTGATCTATGACTCTGGGCAAATCATTTCACTGGAGTTTTAATTTGTTTGCCTGTAAAAAGAGGATAAGGCACCCATCTCATGGCCTTACCAAGGTTGTTGCAGGGCCCGGATTACAAGAGGGAAAAGCACTTTGAAAGGGTTAATTACACATTATGTGATTAGGAGGTAGGATTATTACAGGTATCTGTATTTTGCCAGCTGAAAACAATTACAACCTAACCTGTAATAGTTACAGCAGTGTCTTCCAACTCCTGCTGAGAGGCCTGCCAGTTATCAAAACATATTAGAATTAAGGTTTACCCAGGCAGCTACGTCTGGACTCCATAGGAACACGTGCTTTCCTGTCCCCAGTGAGGGCCCCTCCCTGCTGGAGTAAGTGAGCACAGTAGTTCTCCTAAACCCTCTTTTACCCCCTTCAGGAGAACTTCCCATTTTCTGGCTTTCCTCTGCTCTTGGCCCATCAGTTCCCCCTTTCCTAAAGATCACCCCATCAAACAGACCCTCCTTCCTCTCCCTTTCCCCATTCCTTCAGAGCCTCCTCTGCGCTCACCCTCCTCCTCTCTCTGACGCTTTCCAGTCTCCCAAAAGCCCGTTTCAGCCAGCGACCGCTCGGTGCACCAGCCTCTCTCGCTCTCATCTCAACGGTCCCCGCCTCAGCTGTTTCCCGCGCGTGGTTCGGGTTCTCACCACCAGACCTTGGCAGTTCAAAGCTCTCGGGCGCCGGTGGGTGGGAGCCCAGGGGGCGGGGCGAGGTGAGGGCGGGGCGACCGCAGCAGTCAAAGGCGCGGATGCTTTATCCCTGGGGCTGGCCTGGGAGAGGTGACCTGCAGGTCCGTGCCAGTTGGAACCTGAAGGTGTGTGGCAGAGACTGGCACTGAACCACCTCCCCTGAGGACGCCTTGTATCTCTGCGGCTCCTCCTGAACTGGCTTGGGGCGGTCTCTCCTTCAGGCCTTGCCCTTGAGATGACTTGCCGGAGACCCGGCCTCGGGACCCAGAACCCATCCATGGGAGCCGTCTGGATGAAACAACTGATTTAACAATTGCTTTACTCAGTGTTAAATTATAACTGTTATAATTAAAGTTACTACTTGAGGAAAGCACTATGCTGATAATGAAATTGTACCTCTGTAAGCACCAGCAGTATTTGCTCGTTTCCAGACCAAAATTTGCCTCCAGAAGCCGATAATCTAAGCTGGGCAATTCCATGAAAAAGTTAAGCAGACTTCCAGTCCCAATAATGATTACACTTTGAATATGGGCATACGATTTTGCTCACCTTTTAAGTCCCACCAAAACCACAGTAAACAGATTTTTCAACCAATGCATTAATTGCATATAAGTGAGACTGAGAGGAAGCTAGGAAATAGGGTTTCCTCATCCTCCTAGGCCAAGGTGTAGAACACATCCCCATCTCCTGTGCTCTGTTACCCTCTCGTGCCAGGCTGAGCATGGCCCTGATCCCTGAACTGACTTTAAAGGGATATTTATTTACTTATTTATTTCCAAGGGATTTTTAAAGTCTTACATCCTCAGAGATGGTAAGAAAAAGAAGAGATGAAAAAATTTTGGAAACGGAAAAATAGATGGACAAGTGTCTAATAACTTAATAGGACCTATAACTATACGGGGTAAGCCAAGGACTCCACAACGAAATGATAGATCCCTCAAAAGGCATAGGGATGGATGTTCAAGGTATCTCTGCAAATGTGGTAGAGGGAAAATAAAAGAAGATTAATGGAAAGCTGTAGAGAAGAAGGTTCTACTCTTCTTACTAGGCAGAAGCAGGAGATCTGTCTGGATAAGATAAAACTGAAGGTCCTTCAGGCATAGTTGAAGCCAGGGAGACCACAAATACTGGACGCTTAAGTGCACATGAGCACCCTAAAGGCCTGGTAGCCCACCCAGATGATGGGACCCAGAACTTTATTTTCTATTCAGAAAATAGGAAAAATTTTCTCTAGGTAATCTGACCAGCTCGAGAAGAAAGACTTAAAGATCCCAGCATCTGGAGTTCTCCAATAGCCCAACCAGATAACTCAACAATAAAGCTCCCAGTTGACAAGCTCTATCCACTGCTCAAAACTTCCCATCGGCCATTAGTCCTCCACTTTTAAATTAAATCCTGTCCTACTGTGAATAGGACTGACATGTATAGCCAACAAAATCCCAAAATCAGCAGTCACTGTGCAAAGCAAAAATTAGAAGTCAAATGACTTTGAACTTCATAGAACACCATCTTCAAAATATCGGTAAAAAAAAAAAATCCCAACCTATAATTATATATGTGGCCAAACTGTGAAACCAGTGTGAGGGTAGAATTAGGCATATATAGACAAGTTTCCAAAAATTTACCTTCCATGTATCCTTTCTCAAGAAGATATTAGGATATGTTGTGAGTGGGACTAAGATAAAGTAAGTGAGGTAGTTTTTGCCTTGGGTGCACAATTTAAAGAGGTCCCAGAAAATTCAGCAATTAAGGAATATTTTAATGTCATATTGAGAAAAATACCAATTAATGCAAAAAAAAACCATGATGAACAAAACATCAGATGGTGAAATAAAGATAGGACCCAACAAGGCTGGGATTATGGTGAAGGGAGTGGGTCTAAGCAACGCAAGCGCAGGTGTGCGTCCCATCTTCATTAAACATTTAGATGTTATGTTGGTTATACAAGTTAACCCTACTTTGTGTGGGACAGGACTACATAGGGACATGAATACAAGGAGGTAAGCATCATTGCAGATCACTTTGGGGTCTGGTCATCATAATAAGAAAAGTTATGCCACAATTTTATTGGGTGGAAAGAACGGGGAGTATAGGGGTATGTGTTTCCGGTGGGCTGGTGGGAGAAATGAGAATTAAACTCTTATCTTCCATGGTGGGTAGTTAATAGATAATACTGCCAAACAGAAGAACCAAGAAATAATGTTAGCATGTTATTAAAAGATACGAGGATAAGGGTGCCTGGGTGGCTCTGTCAGTTAAGCATCTGACTCTTGATTTTGGTTTGGGTCATGGTCTCACGGTTGTGTGATGGAGCCCCATGTGGGGCTGCGTGCTGGGCCTAGAGCCTGCTTAAGTTTCTCTCTCTTCCCTCTCTCTCTCTCCCTCTGCCTCTACCCTGCTTGCATGTGAATGTGTGCTCCTCCTGCTCTCTCGCTCTCAAAAAAGATATGAGGATAAATATTTTAAAAAATGATAAAAGATCTGAGACTGATTTTTTTCTGGGGAAGGAATATTGGAGAGGAGCAAGCAGGGGGCTGGGGACTGCTATTTGCCTTAATGTTGTAGAACTAGGTGACTCTCTAAGTTATGTACCTATGTGAGTAATAAAAAATTATAAGTAAATGTTTGACATTTCAAATCAAAGTCTCTGAGGTATTTATCATGGGGAAGGCAGAAGTTTGTTGGATTTTATTATATGATGTTGTAATTCAGTATTATTTTTACTTTGGATTACATATGGAGAGATGGGTGCTAGAATTGTCTTGATATTAGGGCTTCCAACAATCTTCCTTGGCTTGTACATTTTCCAGGGGAGATAGCTGTTCCATCTCTTATGACCTTGAACTACATAACAAGGCATGAAATATCCCTGGATGAGAAATACTGTCAGATGAGGGAAACTGAGGTTCAGAGAGGAAAACTAACCAGTCAGAACTGATCATTGCATAGTTAGTAAGTGGCATTGAGATAGCCTGGATACCAGATCCTTCCAGTAAGACCAGTTTTCATACCAGGAAAGTGCCATTAGTTCCCTATACTGTAGCTGCCTGTTGGTCTTCTCTGGCCAGATCCCCATTTTTGCTATCTAGTTCTGGTTTGGCCTATACCAGCATTCCAAGTTGGTGTGTGCGGCTCATCCCTGAAATGTGTGCAGGGTCCTCCACCTCTCTAGCTGCAGGAACTAAACATTCCAGACTCAAAGCCAGCCTTTTCTGCCTCAACCACCCCGTCGCTCTTGCTCTTGCCTTTTCTGGGCTGAACTACTTACTGGGCCGTACATCTAGGCAGCCTGGGGGCTGCTTCAAATTCCCCAAGAGCTGTTCATTACTTCAGGGTTGACCAATATTACTGTATTTGGAAGCACTGGGGAGTTACTTCTGGTTTGAGGAAAGGGATTTTCTCCCCACCCACAAGCTGAGTTCCACCTGGAAAGTCTTGCCCTTCTCCAGGTGAAGCCTTTCCACCTGCTCTCCCTGCCCACACACAATGTTGTAGCCCTATCTCTTGAAACATAGATTGAATCTTGTACCTGATTGGGAATGTCTTATGTTGCTCAAAGCTTACGTGTTTCACCCTGGGAAACTGGACAGCCTTATCACTCAAACCAGCCTTATCGTTCAAATGTACACTTCTCAAGAGCCCTTCCATGTCTTATTTCCTATTACTATATGTCTAGGTGGGTTCTGGGACTCAAAAGTGTTTGATTAAGACTGGGCCTAATCATTAAACTATTTCCTTCCCTCAAAATGTGGCTACATTTAAGGCTGGGTTAGATTCTGTTTCCAGAAGACTCACCCTACCAAGGGGGCAGTGCTGATCTTTGTGCATGGTGCTAGTGATGGAGCAAGAATCTGGCTGACCAAGCATCTCCTTAGGTTTGGGGATAGTGAATAAGGCTCAGAGAATAAGAAACAGCTAAAGGAACATTACCAGAATCTACAATATGGGTCACCATTTCCAGGAGGTTCCCCCTTGTAGGCATTATATCCCAGCAACAAAGCTTTGACCCCAGCTGGTGCCTGCTTTCTTCCCCAACCTTTATACTTGCTTTCCTCTCCTCTTACTTGTCCTCTCCAAGAAATAAGTCGAAGGAATGAAGTCTGTCCATAAAACATCCTTGGTTCTGACTAGTCCAACCTGACTAACCTGAGTATATGATCATCCAAGACCCTGGCTTGAGTTGTCTTTAGGAGGGACCAGCATTTAGCCTGAGCTCCTTCTTTGTGCACGTTCACTGTGATGCTTCCCATTCTGATTTGACCTCATATCTGAGACTTATCCAGGAAACCTTCTGTCTTAGAAGGTTTGAGGGGGTGAGATTTTCAGGACAGTGGCTCCCCTCTTGTTTCAGGGAAGTGAATCTTCAGGGGCTTTCTTCCAGGGATGGTGATGCTAGAAGTGGGACTCGTCGAAGGATGCAGGTCTTTAGAATTATAGACTTATCTTGTTTTTCTACTTGGAGCCCTGAGAAGAGTCCTGAGTGGTTCCAAATTGCTCCCAACTCTCCAGCTCTGAATGATCCCTCTAGGAGATCAGAATCAGGATGCATAGTGAAAAGAGCATGGGCTTTGGGGTCAGGCAGATCTGGATTCAAATTCTGACTCCATTACAGTCTAATACCACCTCTTAGGAGGCCCCAAGCCTCCTCTTGGACCCAGAGTTCTGTCCCTTCAGTTAGGGGTGGTCTCTGTCTGCAGAAGACCTTGTTTCCTAGTGTTATTCCTGCATGCTGGTCTTAAAGGGATCTTGAGTCTAACCCTTGTTATGCTATGTCCCTGGTACAATGATAAGCACTTTTGAGCACTGTTTTATGTAATTCTCATAATGATAGTGTGAATGAATTACAATTTCGACACCAATTACAATGTTGTTTTTTCCCCACACCACCAAGCAATGTTCTGACACCAGCTGGATATCCTGCAACTTAACTCAATCCTGATATTATGTACCTAGAAATAGCGTCAGATCCCACCCATTAAGGGCTAGGTCATACAAGACTTCCCCTTACTTTAGATGCCAATTGCATGGTTACTTGTGCTTTTTACTAACCGGCTATATATTAGAGGTTCCAAAACCCCTTCCCTGGATTTGATTAATTTGCTAGAGCATTCACAGAACTCAAGAGAGACATTTTACTTACTAGATCACCAGTTTATTAGAAAAGAATATAACTCAGGAACAGCCAGATGGACGAGATGCACAGGGCAAAGTATGGACAAAGGACACGGAGCTTCCAAGTGAGACTCCTCCCCTGTCTCCACATGTTCACAAACCTAGAAGCTCTTCAACCCTTGTCCTTTTGGTTTTTGTGGAGGCCTCAGTATGTAGGCAGGTGTGATTAAATCTCAGACCGCTGGTGCTCCAACTGAATTTCCAGCCCTCCTCTCCTCCTTGGAGGTCAGAGGGCAGGGCTGAAAGGTCTAACCCCCAATCCCATGATTGGTTTCTCTGGCAACCAGCCCCCCTTTTTTTGACAGCTCACAGAAATTAGTCTATTTATGAGTAGAAGGCAGACATTAAACTAAACCCATACAACTGGGGGCAGCTAGGTGGCTCAGTCCATTAAGTGTCCAACTCTTGGTTTCAGCTCAAGTCATAATTCACGGTTCATGAGTTCAAACCCAGTTGTGCTGACAGCACAACGCCTGCTTGGGATCCTCTGTCTCCTCTCTCTGCCCCTCTCCTGCTCACTCTCTCTGTCTCTTTCAAAATAAATAAACCTAAAAACTAAATAAATAGCATTACAAACCCATTCAGCTGATATATAAAACCAGTCAGCAAGGGAGATTAGATATTTCCAGTAACAGATGGAATATTCCTGTAGGATAACACTTCCTTCTTTTGACCCAGCAGATTTCTTAATGTGTTCTTTTTCTTCAAATTAGTTAACATACAGTGTAGTCTTAGCTTCAGGAGTAGAACCCAGTGATTCATCTCTTACATATGACACCCAGGGCTCATCCCAAAAAGTGTCCCCCTTAATGCCCAGCACCTGTTTAACCCATCCCCCCAACCCCCAGCAACCCTTAGTTCTCTGTATTTAAGGGTCTCTTAAGGTTTGCCTCCCTTTCTGTTCTTAAAGTGATCTAGAGGCTTTAGGAAAGTCAGCTCATCAACATGTCAAAAGGCACCTTTTGGTCTTAGGAAATTCCAAGGGTTTTAGGAGCTTTGTACCTGGAGAGGGGATAAAGAGTTAATGTGTATTCTTACTATAAATCACATATCACAGAAGTTAATGTAATTATTTTATAGCTGAGACTGAGACTCACTGAAATAACTTGTATAAAATCAACTTTTAAAAGGCAGGCCAGGTCTATTGGAACCCAGGCCTTTAAGGCTTGAGAGACAATGTAGCATACTTGGAAAGAGAAAAGGTTTTGGGGGCAGACACCTGAACTCGGTGTTGCCGCAGGACCTCATGTAAGTCCACTAAGCTTTCTCAGCCTTGCCTTCCTTTTCTGTCAAACAGAAATGTTGTGTAGGAGAGCTCTGAGAATGAAGTGAATTGGTATATGTAAGATTCCTGTCACGCTGCACTGAGAGGCGCTACATTTCCCACTCCCTCTGTCACCCCGCCTTCTAGCCCAGGCTGTCGTTTTCTCACCACATTATGCTGTTCCCAGCCCAGTATGGGAAGTCAGGCAGGAAGGCAAGTCAATATGATAGAAGAGAGAAAGCAGTAAGTACTACAGGAGCAGACAAGCTTTGTGAGGATGACCAAGAAGGACTTCTGGGAGACAGTGATATTAAATTTGGACCTGAAATGTTTGACAGATTTCAAGAGTCAGAAAATGGATGGGAGGACCCTGAGATTCCATATCTGATAACTAGACAGGGCTTGGGGGAGTGGGGAAGGTGATGGATGTGTAAGTATCCCGTAGACCAAAGGGCAGCACTGTGTGTAAAATGGTGTTATTCAGGCCACGCTTTTGTGCTAGGTTCTAGGCTAGCCCTGAGCCACAGATATTTCAGCTTACACTGGACTTGGAGCCATACCCCACTCAGCTTCCCACTGCCATCTGGTGGTCATTAGGAGCCCAGGGCCCAGCTGGAGGGGCTGCCTGTAGGGCAGCCTCACCATCGCAGTCTCCTTCAGAGTGCTGCAAAGCCTGTGGGCAACGCTACTTCCATCCCCTGAAAAAGTTGGCATGAGAGAGAAAGGCCCAATATCTTGCCTTCAGTAAGTCAGACCAGCTGGGATTCTATTTTTAACCAGCACTGTTGTAGTTGACAGCTTGGAACGCCTTCTCCCTCCTTTTCTTCCTGCGTCCTGCCTCTTGCAGCCCAGGGCCCTGCGGAAAGGATGGATGGGAGCAGCCTCAGAACTGGTAAATAGAAGACCACTCTCTTTTCCCATTGTCCTTCACTCCACTTGGCCTTTGTCCAGCCTAGTTAGTGGGTGGAGTTAGAGGTGGTATTGGTTGTGAAGTTAATGAGGCTTAAATCTCTGGGCTCCTCACTGCACAGGCGCCTTCCAAGGCCCTGGTCAGTGTCCTAGCAATTTTGTATCTGTCATTTTGTATTCTTTTTCTTTAAAAAGGCACCCAGTTTTATAAGCTCCAGGCCCCACAAAACTTGGGTCTGCCTCCTGATGGGTATGGCTTCTTTCCCATATCCAGCTCAGTGTCTACTTCAATAGGATTATTTCTGTCTTGTTCTAATTTATCATATGACCTTGAACGGCTTTCTTTCCTATTCTGAGTCTCTGTTTTCCCATCTGTTACAAGACGAAGTGTCAAGAAAGCCTCCCAACATATCATACTTCTGATTATCCATGTATATCCCTGGTGAAGTCATCTGTTCTTCCCTACCTGTCATCGTGTGTATGGAGGGGTGATGTTGCTGTCTCTGCCTCTCTCTGGGGCTGGATCACTCTCCTAGTCAAAAGGAAGGCTGGGCTCTGGGATTCCTCTTACTCAGATCCAGCATTCTCCCCAGCTTTGTTCCTGGCCAGTAAAGGTGCTTCCACGGGGCAGAAGGTTGGCCCGATTCTGACACCAGAGAAGAGTGCATTATAAAAGATCCTACACTTTAATTTTTGTACACTTATGATTTGAACCCTGGTATTTGAAACACACATCAAATAACTGAGTCTTGTTATACAGTGCTTCTGCTTACATTTCAATAAAATTTACTAGTGTCTATTAATATAGTTCCTTAGCAATGGCACCCCTTTAGGAGAAGGCTCAGGAATCATGATGCATCATGGATAGTCCATCTTCCACTCCCATCCCCATTCCTAGCAACTATGTATGACACTGGTGTGTAGGTGGGTCAGGATGACAACCCAGACAGAATGAATACCCACATCCACATTTAGCCACCCATTTAGATCATGGGTGTTTTGGCAGGGGGTCATTAAACAGGAGAGAGCTTGGAAGAGGGACCCAATAGGGGGAATTCTACAAAATCCCATGCCTCCTCACCTGCCCCCCCCCCCCAAAAATCCAGAAAGGAAGTGCAGGAGGAAGCCAAGTCATTTATTACTTCTTGAAGAGTTTGGGTGATGGAGGAGGGGCAGGGCCATAGAATCTAACTGGAAAGGAATGAAGGGACTTTTCAGTGCAAAAGGCAGCCTGCTGGCCAGGGAGGTGTTGGTTGGTTGGTAGGTTGGGTGGTATTTTTCAGTGCTGAAAAGGAGAAGGGCACTGTAAGGCAAAACTGGGGGGCAGCCTGGAGCATCTTAGGAGTAGAGTCAGTACTGTGCCAGTTCCCTAAAGAATCAGTGCCATTACTGTGTGTATATGAGAGGCAGGACAGCCTCTCTTAGAGTTTCCACTATGTACTGACAGTCCACTGCTAGTGTCTGAGTCTGTCCAAGGACAGTGCCCTGTTTCAGGCTCGGTCCCATATCAAGAGTGTGCCTTATTTCCTGTGTGGGGATCTGATTTGTTTCTTTTGTGTCAGGTAAGCCACTTTTTGTGTGTGTGTGCATTGGGATTAGTCCATGCATTTTGGGTGTCAGTCTCCTGTGTCAGTGGGTCTATGTCTCTCATGTGTCTGGATGGGTCCCTGCTTGTAGGAATTGGTGTGTCCCGCCGCAGCCCCCACTCCTCCTTTACCCCTCAGCCAGGCCCCAGCGTGCTGATGGTGGTGTAGCTCAGCCTGGACAGTGAAGCGATGGAGGGGGTGGGCGGGTCCTCATCTGGAAGAGGCCTGGGGCGCGCTCGTGGAGGCCTGGGGCAGCAGCGGGCACATGTCTCAAGGCAGGCCTGGCGAAAGCGACGGTGCATGAAGCAGTAGACCAGGGGGTTGACACAGGCAGAGGCGTAGCTCAACAAGTGGATGAAAGAGATGGGCGCTCCTGAAAGTGCGCGGTGCGCACCAGAGCTATCGAAGGCACGCCACGTGTTGGCACTGTACAGTGGCAACCAACACAGGAAAAAAAGCACAACGATCACCAGTAGCATCCGCACCACACGCTTCTTAGCCAACAGCTTGGCCTGGTAGGGCCGGGTGCCACATCCTGGCCCAGGTGTGGGCGCAGTCAGCGCGGACAGCTCCAGGGTCTGACGGGAGCGCGGAAGCTGCACGTAACAGCCATCACCGTCCTCGCCAGCCAGCCCGGTCTCCTGCCGGCAACGCCCATTGGGTTGGGCAGGACCTGAGTACAGAGCGGGGAAGTGGGGGGGGGCGTTGGTCAAAGCAGCAGGCCGAGTGCTCTCAACCTCCAGCCCAACCCCCACAGGACCCTGATTTCCAGCCTCAGTGAGTCAGGCGCCTTTCTGCCCCACCCAATCTAGGCCCCGCCCCTTCCCAAGGTGCTTCCGATAGCTGGATGTCACCCACCTGGTCCTGCCTCGCTCCGCCGCCCTCCTTGGCTTCGGACTCGGCTCTGGTTCTCATTGTCATTGTCTTCGTCAAAGCGAAGTCCTAAGTAGAGCTCGCGAGAGATGAGCCCGTAGGCCACAGCCATAACCACACCCGGGACGAAGAACAAGAGCAGGAGCAGCAGTACCGACCTGGAGACAGAGCAGACCAATCACGCGGTTATCTGTCCACCTATAATCACAGATGGAGGAAGAGAAGGGATCCTTTCCAGGGCTGGTGACCAGGCCCCTGAGGTAGAAGTAGGATTTGGGGGTGCTGTTGGGAGGGGCTAGAGAACTGGGAAGGGACCGCCAATGGGAATCCCAGGGTGGTGGGTGCGGAAAGGGAGCAGCTGGAGGAAGATTCTGGGAATGGCAGTAATCAGCTGATGGAGATGGAGATGGGAATTCCCAGGAATGGGAGCCCTCACCAGGTTTGGCGAACACGCGCACTGGGCCAGCGATGTACACATTGCAGCACTCGGGACCCTACTGGCTGTACGGCGGTGTACACGGGATAGGGCACCATGAGCAGTCCAGAGAGCATCCACGTGGCTATGATCACACGAGCTGCGTGGGACCGTGTCTGCCACACACGTGCCTGCAGTGGTCGGCAGATGGCACTGTATCGCTCCAGGGCGATGGCCACGAGGCTTAGTGTGGACACACTTACAGATACCCCTAAACAAGGGAAGAGCAAGGGGTCACTTAGGACACTTGTACTACATACTCAACCAGTGACTTACTTAGGTCCCACTTGGAAAGACCCCTATGTCCAGCAAGGACTTTAGGTAAGGAGGGGGCAGGAGGTTGTCTCACCTACCCATGAGGTAGGAAACCGCCTTGCAGACGACTGTGCCAAAGATGAATGTGCCCATGAGATTGGGCAGGAGGGTGAAGGGCATGCAAGCCACAGCCAGCAGGAGGTCGCTCACAGCCAGTGAGAGCAGGAAGGCGTTGGTGACAGTCCTCAGGCGGCGGCTCAGTCCCAGGACCACGATGATGAGCACATTTCCTCCAACGCTCATCAGAAAGATCACTGCGTAAAGGGTGATCCTAATGGCCAGCTCCAATTCTGAGTAGGAAAATGAAGAGGTGGCAGCTGGGAGTCTGGCTCCCACTCAGCCAGACCCTCCAAGCCCACTTATTCCCCACATCCACTACCCAGCTAGATCCTTCTGCATCCTAGGGACACCTCCTCCCACTCAGTGGATGGTGCACTTGAATCCTTCAGGCTTCTAACCCCTTGAGGCTTAGGGAAATTGGCTTAACTCCTCCTCTCCTTGAGAAGGTCTGTCTCTTCTCAAGCTTTGCTTCAAATTCTCCCTTCTCCTTACAGCCAAGCTTCTTGAAACGATTAATGCGTCTTCTCATTCACTCCTCAGTCCATTACAGTCCAGTGCCCCTTCTGTCTCCCATCCCCACCCCCAACAGTCCCATCACCATTTGGACACTTCTTCCTGAGGTCACTAAGTTTTAACTGCCAAATCCAAAGGTCTCTTCTCAGCCTATTTTACTTGATTGCACTGTAGCATTTGATGCTGTTGACCACCCACTCCTTTTGAAACATAGGCCATGTCCTTATGCCTAAAAAATCCCTCTTCGCTTACCCTATACTGTCTGCAACCCTTTAGCATGTCTTCCAGATCCTCTGAGAACGGTCCTGTCTCACCTCCTCTTGCAATGCACCCACTTAAACCACTGGATGTCTCACTTTCTTGAAGGCATCATGCACCTTCATGACTTCCTCCCGTGCTAGCATTGACTTCTCAGCCTGGAATGTTTTTTCACCAACTGCCACTCATACCCTCCTCCCATCACAAACTCCTTTTCTGTATCTGGTGAATTCCTATTCACCACTGCCCATTAAGACTCAGATTAACTGCCCCCCTCTTCTTTTTTTAAAATATTTTTTTATGTTTATTGATATTTGAGAGAGATAGACGAGTACGAACAGGGGAGGGGCAGAGAGGGAGAGAGGGAGAGAGGGAGACACAGATCTGAGGCAGGCTCCAGGCTCTCAGCTGTCAGCACCGAGCCTCATGCGAGGATTGAACTCACAAGCAGTGAGATCATGACCTGAGCCAAAGTCAGACGTTTAACTGCCTGAGCCACCCAGTCAGCCACCCAGGCTCCCTAACTGCCCCCTCTTCTGTAAGGCCTTTCTGGATGCCTCATTTGTAGTTAATCTCCCTTTCCTCTGACCCATGCATGTTCTTTACACATTTATCAGAATGCTTTTTATTTTCTGCCTTGTATTTTAATTATCCCTAACATTCATTTTCACTCAACAAACATTTACAGAGGACTCTCTTTATGTTATGTGCTGGGGACAAAGAGATGAACATGACAAATTCCCTGCCATCTGAGAGCTCACAGTCTAGAGGGAAACTTGGGTACATAAACAGATAATTGCCACACAGTGTGATAAGGAGTAAAGCTGGGGGATATCCAAAGTGCTGTGGGAGTTCACAGGAGGGACACTAGTGTTGCTGGGCTAGACAGAGGGCTGACCCCATTCATTTGTGTCATTTTCTATTAGGGGATGGATTCATCCTTGGGCCTCTATATCACAGCCAAGCAGACTCAGACAAAAGTGAATTGAATTAAGCTGGACTCAGTCACCCAAGCCCATAGCAGCAGCGTGAAGGAGAGGAGAGTTTGAAGGGAGAGAAGGCAGGAACAGAGCCTTCCAGGTTGTGGGGAGAGAGGGGCTCAGAACCCTAGGTCCCCTTTCTGCAGCCCCATACATTGACTCTTGTCTTAGGCTCTGATTTAAACTGTTCTCATAATGATAACCAACTTATTCAGAAATGGTTGTAGGCATCAAGTGCATGCTATTTACAAGAGATTCCTGAACAGAACCCAGCAGTGAAATCAGTTCTCAGGTCACACAGCCAAGTGAGGTGTTGAATCAGAATAGCAGCTGAGTCTCCAGATCTCTAAAATGCTTTGCCTCCTGCTTCTCCCTCACCTCTCTGTCATTCATCATGCTGCCTCCTTCTCCCAATCAAATCTCAATCTTAGTGCCTCTTTCTGCTTCTCTGTACTCCACTGTGGCTTTGCTCACTGTATTATGTTTAATTCCCTGTCTCCCCTACTGGACTATGAGCTTCATGAGGACAGGGGCAATGCCCAGCTCATTCTTCAGCATATCCCTGGCACTTAGCATAATGTCCTGCACAGAGGAGGTGTTCACACGTACTGGCTAGTGAATTATGAACGAATCTCTTTCACTCTCCACACAAATGCACCTGCTTTATCCTTCCCCATCCATGCTTCACCTCTGTGCTTCTAAGTTTCCAGCATGTCTTCTTCTCTCTGCCTCTGTCTCTTTGGAGACACCTGTCTCCCTCTCTGCAAGGAAGGCTTATTTGTAGCAAATTTGAGGTGTGTGTATAAATAAAGAACATTTGGGAGGGAGATCTCTGTCAGAGAGGTCCTTGAACCCCGAAAAAGAGCTGGTATTCTATCCTGTACTTTTTGTGTCTTCTTCTAGTCAACTGCCCCCACCCCTTCACTTTCCTTAATCTCTCTGTTCTATCATCTTTCTTAGATCTTCTCTGGATGTCTCTCTTCAACTAGTTCTTGAATCAGTAACCACACCGCAAGTTGTTACAGCACCCTGAAGTATGAAAAGCGCATTTTTCATTCATTCACCCAAGCTTATGTGTCTCATGTGTGTCCTTGATCTTGGTGGAGCAGAAAGATGAGACAATGCCCACTCTTATTAAGTTCCTAATCTGCATGGGGACTCCTGACAACTAGAGGGACAAAGTCCCAGTAAAATTGCCCAGCGATTGTACAACACTTTGCTGGTTTTTTTTTCCCCTGGGAATTCCCAGTCATCAGCTTATTTTCAGCCACTACTGTCTCTCTAAGTCTTTGCTGTTGAACCGTGAGGAGATGTGAAAAAGATTAATTCAAAGCATGCTTAGAGCCAGGAGCGTGGGGAGAGAGTAGGAGGGGTGAAAAGGTACAGCACAGGGTTTTTAGGGCACTGAAACTATTCTGTATGAAACTCTAATGGTGGATAGATGTTACTATACATTTGTTAAAACCCATAGAATATAGGGGAGCCTGGGTGGCTCAGTCGATTGAGTGTCTGACTTCAGCCCCCGTCATGATCTCATGGTTTGTTGATTTGAGCCCCGCATGGGGCTTTGTGTTGATAGTGCAGAGTCTGCTTGGGATTCTCTGTCTCCATCTCTCTCTGCCCCTTTCCTGCTTGTGTGCACATGCACAGGCTCTCTCTCTCTTTCAAAAATAAACAAACTTTAAAAAAATATTTTAAAACCCATAGAAGGGGCGCCTGGGTGGCTCAGTCGGTTAAGTGTCCAACTTCGGCTCAGGTCAGATCTCACATTCGTGGGTTCAAGCCCTGCGTCAGGCTCTGTGCTGGCAGCTAGCTCAGAGCCTGGAGCCTGCTTCTGATTCTGTGTCCCCTTCTCTCTCTACCCCTCCCCCTTTCATGCTCTGTCTCTCTCTGTATCAAAATAAATAAAACATTAAAAAAAAGAAAACCATAGAATATACAACACAAGGGGTGAACCCTGATGTAAACAAAGGAATTTAATTAATAATGTATCAAAATTGGCTTATCAATGATAACAAATGTATTGCATTAATGCAAGATATTAATAGTAGGGGAAACTGTGTGTGTGTGTCTGTGTGTGTATGGGGGAGAGGGAATCTCCCTGTGCTTTCCATTCAATTTTTCTGTAAACCTGAAGCTACTGTAAAAATAGTCTATTATAGTTTTTTCAAAAGTCACTAAGAAGCAATTGGAATGAAGATATGTGAGTGTGTTTCGGCCTATGTGTATATATCCATGTGTGTTTGTGTGGTGGAATAGGAATGATCACAGTGGCTTTGAGAACTAGGAACTTTAGGTAGGTGTGGAAGAAAGGGAGTGGCACCTTATAGATTCTAGTGCCTCGACCACCTCTGGGCATCATCATGCTGGGCCAGAGAATTCAGAAGACTATGAGAGTTCATTTCTGCTTCTGGGGTCTAAAGGATCTGCATTTGTTCTGTCCAGTATGAGCACAAAAATGCAGATAATGTGCCAAACACAAAAATCAGGACTTGAAAGAAATAACACTGAAGCTGGGGATGCCTCAAATCCTGCCTTCCACTGGCATGTTGCCTCTGGTCACCCATGAGCACAGACGTCAAAGCAATACCCATGTGTCTGTGGTGAGCATGGACAGCATCCACCTGATTGTGGGTAAGAACCGGGCAAATGGGGATATCCGAATGCCAATGGGTACTAACTGAGGGAGCAGAAATAATATGGAAGGATGTGTAGGTAATATCAGAGTGAACATTGGATAATACTTTAGTTTTTGTGAAAATATCTAGGTGGGTTAGAGTCATACAAATTTTTTGTGGACAGGGTCTGAGAAGGGTTTAACAGCTACCTGTCTGTAGATAATGCCTGACTGAAGGTGGGTTACATGTGGGTTTAGATAATATCTGAGTAAGTGTTGTAACATTTTGACCGGGCAAAGGTAGTATGTCTGCAGATAACATCTCGTTTTGTAGATAACATCTTCAGGAAACATGGGTCACAGTCATAGGTCTGAATATGAATGGGGGACTATCCAAGCGATGATGGTAGTAGCTGAGTAAGCAGAAGTAATATCCAAGTATTGCAGGCAATATTTAGGTGAGCATGGATGTGAGATGTTAACATGTTAAGATGTGAAGTAAAATGACTCAGTGCCTAAGTGGACACAGGAATATTTGAGTCTTGTGGGTAATATCTGAATGTGTGAGACTAACAACTGTGACTTTCTGGGTGATATATGGAAAAGGTTGGTTAAGTGAGCATGGGCGATATCTATGTGTGGACAATAAAATGAGAGCAAGTGTGTTTGATGGATGAGCGACATCTAAATGACTGTGGGCAATGTTAAAGTAACTGTGGGTGATATCTGTTTTTCTGTGGTGGCATCTGAGTGAACACTTGAGCACTTGGGTCTATGTGGATAACATATAAGAATAAGGTGGATAATATCCACATTTCTACTGGTAACACTGGAGTGAGCCTGGCTAACATGTCATATCTGAGTGAGTGGCGAACGGTCTTTGTGGGTAACTTCTGACTGCCCGGGTAACATCCACTTTGTGTGGGTAACAACATCCAGATAAGCAAGGCCAATTCTTGCACCTGTGCTCTAAATCGCTTTATGTTCTGCTTTCTCAGGGTCCCCTGCTCTGTGGATTATCCCTGCTCTCTGCTGAACTTTCGACCTTCCTTTCCTCTCTCTTGGTTCATTCTGCATCAACATTTTATTTTTTATTTTTATTTTTTAATGTTTATTTATATTTGAGAGAGAGAGAGAGAGAGAGAGAGAGTGAGCAAGTGGTGGAGGGGCAGAGAGAGGGAGACACCAAATCCAAAGCAGGCTTCAGGCTCCGAACTGTCAGCACAGAGCCTGACACAGGGCTTGAACCCACAGACTATGAGATCATGACCTGAGCTGAAGTTGGATGGACGCTTAACCAACTGAGCCACCAGGCGCCCCTGCATCAACATTGTAAAGAGTCTCTTACCTCTACCGCACATATATATGCCCGAAGACAACCTCTACTGCATACCACTCCCCAGCCCCATGCGATTTCTAGCACTACCCTATTTTTTTCGTTCCCTCTCTCTCCCTACCAAACTTCTGGAAAGTTTCATCTATACACCCTGGTTCACTTCTCATAACCCCCTCATGCACCCTCCCAAACCTCAAACAACTGTGGTCAGGCCTTAATACCCACAGCTCCTTCTAAGGACTTCCTTGTTCCTGCATCTGAAGGATGCTGTTCAGTCCGTATTTGACTTACATCAGCAGCATATGACATCACATATCTCACCCTGCTTGAAATTTTTCCCTTGCCTTCATATCCCTCTCATGGTTTCATCATAGGCACTCCTTCTTTTGCCTAGCTTAAAATTTTTTTAAAATGTTTTATTTATTTTTGAGAAAGACAGAGACAGCGTGAGCAGGGGAGGGTCAGAGAGAGAGAGGGAGACACAGAATCTGAAGACAGGCTCCAGGCTGAGACAGAGCCTGATGCGGGGCTGGAACCCATAAACCGTGAGATCATGACCTGAGCCAAAGTCGGAGGCTAACTGACTGAGCTACCCAGGCGCCCCTTGCCTAGCTTTTAAATATCACTCTTTTTCATTCTGTCATCTTTGTATGATTTTATCTATTCCCATGGCTTCCATTACCTTCTCTAGGCAAAGACCTTCTAAGTTTGTACTTCCAGCTTGCACCTCTCCCCTAAGTTCCTGACCACCAGATTTAACAGCTAACTGGCCACTTCTACCCAGGTATCTCAACAATACTTAAGCTCAGTGGGTTCCAAATTGAATTATAGTCTCCTCTTTCAAACCTGTTTCTGTTCCTTTGATATCCTTCTCATGATATAGCACCAATATCCATCTAATTGTCCAAGCTAGACACCTAGATGTCATCCCTTGACTTCTTCCTCCCTCTCCATTTCTAATAAATCCCTACCAAGTTCTTTTGATTCCGCTCCCAGAAGTGCTTCTCAAATGTACCCACTTCTCTCCATCCCCACTGCCAATATAGTCTAAGCCCAGATCATTCATTGGTGTAATAGAATAGCCTTCTGAAGTGTCCACCCCACCCCCCACGTTTCATATCTTGTCCTCCAATCCACCCTCTACACTATAGAACTAATCCTGGCTGTACTACAGAGCCTTTTGGCAGTTCCCATCATCCTCAAGATAAGAATCCACATTCCTTAGCCAGATCCACGAGGCTCTTCGTAAACTTGCTAGATTGGTGTTCATCCTGAGTGTGCATTTTTCCTTTCTTATGGTGTATGTTTCAGGCACTCAGAAACTGACACACTGAATGAAAGTATCATGGATTTCAACTTTGGGTGTTTACGTATATTGTTCCTCTGCTTAGAATGCTTTTTGCCTTTCTGGCCCCTTCATGTGTCTGGCTTTCCCTCATCTTTTTAAATTTTTCTTCAGTTACCTTCTCAGGAGCCCCACTTTGATCAGCAAGGCTAGGCTAGGCTAGGGCTCCTCTTCTGTGTTCCCACAGCCTTACCTAAGGCACATCCCACTTTGTGTTGCAATTCCCTGCTTACTTGTCTGTCTCTTCCACCAAACCGTGAGCTCCATGAAATAGGAACTCTGTTCGTTTTTTTCCTCTGGTTCAATAAATATTTGTGGAATGAAGCAATCTAAGTGAGAGTATGTAACAACTTGTCTGAGAAAGCATACATTATTTTGTGGAGTAAATACTCGAATTAAAATTTATTTCCATTTTCCCTTCTTGAACATGGAATAATTTCCTTCTGCTCAGCACTGCTTTCCCCCTCCTTCCCTTTCTGCCTACTGAACTTCAACTCCCGGGTTCCCTGTCTATGAAGTTCTTGGGTTCCATCTCCTTTGGATGCCCACAATTGAGACCCTCTCCTGGGACTTCTCAGAGTGACTGTGATTTTCCAACTGGTTTCTCTTCCCTCTGCACTTGACTATGGACCGATGAGGGTCCAGACTGGGTCTGTTTCATCCCTGTGTCCCCAGTAGCCCAGTGACAATAGCAGGTGTCCAGGAGACATTTAAGGAAATAAAAGGTGCAGGAAGGGAAAACATATCATGAGCTGAGTTATGGAGAAAATGCTGCTTGTTGGCCCGTGGGAGGAGTGAAAGTCATACTGGGGACTGAGTGAGTGGAAGCAGTGGGGGTGGGGGGAGATGGTGACACAAGAGAGAGGAGATGAAGGGGGCAGCCAGGCTCTAGGAGGATGAAACCTAAGGAAAGGCAGGTTGGAGGGGTGCTTGGAAGGGACTTGGAGACAGAAAGAGAGAGGGGACAGAGCTTTGATTAGAATTCCACCTTGGTAGGTAGGAGGATTTGAGGAGGAGTGCAATGGAGACTGGCAGCTCTAGGGTGTAGTCCCCAATGTCCGGGCTAATTCAGGCTTGAGGACCTCTTTTGGGAAGGCTAGGGGTAGGGTGGAGGACACAGGAGATTATATAGCTCTAACTTCCCATCAAGCCTTCCCTCGTGCTCCCTCCCTCAACCAGCCCTCTTCTTTTTCAGTCTTGCCTTCTTTTCTTTCTTGCCTTCCCCGTTGTGGCTCTGTGAACTGGATTTAAAAGGAAGAGACCTGGAAGGATAGGCAAGAGGAGGTCCTTGCTTCCTGACCGTCTGTGTTTAGGAGGGTGTTCTGTGGTGGGCAGGGGGCTGTGTGTGGGGATGACCAGTGGCCTTGGGTGCGACCAGGAGACCAGGGTGTGAAGGGGCTCTGATCAGGTGGTGTGAAGCTGTGATTGAGTTTCTATGAGGCGGCGCGGGGGGTGAGGGGAGGGAGGGGGCAGAAGTGTGGGGGAGCTGTTTAGGGACTGAGGGAGTACTATGAGGGGAAGGTGTAGGCGTTGAGGAGGCAGTGGGGGCCTCTATCAGTGTGGGGTGCAGCGAGAAGGAGCTGGTGGAGGGGGCTTAGGGAGGCACCCACCTCGTGTCCCGGCTCCGCGGATGCGAGGGGGCTCGCAGCTGAGGTTGCCCGCACCGCTGCTGTTGAGGAGGGCCCCCGCGGGCCGGCAAAGGGAAGCCCCCGGCCCGGGTCCGGACCCCTGCGCGCTCCGGTTCAGCTCCATGGCCCCGGCCCAGCCGCCGCCTCCCCAAGCTCGGCCCGGCGGGCTCCCGCTGCGGCTCCACCTGCTCGCGCC
>NC_043710.1:50427479-50442940 GCF_006229205.1 Suricata suricatta
GGAGGCTCCCTCCGCCCCTGGTCCCCGCCCCCAGCCTTGGCCCCTGCCGGGTCGCTCCTCCTCTGCTCGCCCCGCCTAGGCTCGCCTCCCTCCCAGGCTCGTCCGCCTCGGTCCCGCCAGGTGACTCTCCGCCCCTCGCCCACGCTCAGGACTTCTCCCTCACCCACCAGGACTGTCCTCCAGGCTCGCCCTCTCTAGACTCTCCAGTGTTCTCTCAGAGATTTCCTTCCCGCCCACTCGCCTTCACCACCGTCCCGGTTCGGCAGAAGTCTTGGGAGTGTGTGTGCGCCCGCGCGTGTGTGTGCGTGTGTGCGTGTGTATGTTGGCGAGGGTAGCAGTACGGGAGGATGGAGAGATGGCGGGGAGGAGATGCTGGGTCGGGGGAGGAAGGTAAGAGGGCGCGGCTCCTGTGGGATCTAGCATCTTTTCCCGGTGGGTCAGGGGACACGGACGTGGCATCTAACACGGTAGCATCACCCGCAGTTACTGTACATGACTCAGTGGCCCCAGTGACCTGGACACTATGGCTACTGTAGTTCCTTGCATCTCCTCTCCCAGGGTCTGGGGTAGCTCTGCATCTGCCCCTGCCCCTTCACCTCCTACCTCAGGGTCCAACACCTAGGCTTCTACCTAAAACTCCCAAGGAACCTTCCTCAGCGGGCAAGGATGTGCGGGCAGCATTTGTTCTCGGGGCAACCTTGGCAGGCAAAAGGGCTGCCCCGAGGAAGAGTCTGACTTGGGTGTGAGGCCGGCATGGGTAACAGTGAGAACTGCTTAGAATAAACTGGTGAGGAGGGGGGTGATGGTGGGGTTTGGTTCCAATCCCGGCCCAGCACAAGACGGGAGAGGCAGCTGGCTTTCCTGGTCTCCAGGCAGTGCCCACCCTCACGGACACAATGGCCTCCCTGTTTGCTCTTAGTACAGGTGGAGCAGCCTGTGTGGGGCCTCAGGTTCCCATGGGAGGGGACTGGAAGAGGGGCAGATCACTGGGTGTGCAGCTGGTGCAAAGCTTAAGGGGACATGCACAGGACTGAGATGGATTCAGATCCTTGAGCAGGACTTGCCTCCACTAATATTTCTGGCCTGCTGGTTATCCATTCTCTGCCATTACAGGGAAACTCCAATATGACCTTGAAATTCCACTCTCTGGCCCCCAGCAGTAGCTGTTGGAGGTGAGAGCATCAGTCAAAGAGCAGATTAGTCTTTGGATGAGGTTTGAGTTTACGGGGAATTGAGAGAGCCCTATGCAAGCTGTCTTTCGGAGAGGACCTTTTCCAGCTAGCAATGAGTGTAGAGGGGCTGGGACATTGAAGGAGGATTTAAGCCTGAGGTGGGTGGGGATGTCGTCACCTGTCTCCCCCAGCTCCCCTCCTCCTGGCACTGCCTGCCTTCCCTGTCAGAGTGCCCTGGACCAGAAGAGCCTGATTTGCTGTTTGTTCAGCTCCAGCACAGGTGGCACCTCAGATAACCTGCTGGACTTTTCCCACATTGGATGACGGTGGGTGTGGGGGCAGGGAGCAAAGGAAATGTAAGAGAGAGAGGAGTGGAAATAGGAGTAGACGGGCATTCACTTATTCAGCAAAGTATTTGCCAGCCATAGGGCTGTGTACTAGCTGTTTGATACATTCTGTGCCTGAGTAGCTCCCACTCTCCTGGGGGAAAATGACAGGTAAGCCAACGATTACAACATATGGTTGTGTATCTGCTAAAATGCACAAATTAGAAATTTAGGAATCAGCCTGGCTGCCTTACTGTTTTATGCTCTTTCCCCTGTAGTGGAGGCTGTGACAAAAAGCCCAGACTACTCTCTAAAAATGAGGGATTTATTCTGCACTGCCAGAGAGTGCTGCTGGAGGTCGGTCCTGCACTGCTAGCTTCTTCGGGAGTTGGCTGAGCTGAGGACAGCCTGCTCCGGCGAGGTCATGCTCCCTTCCCGAGCAGCCTGCATCCAGGGACTGCTCAGCACAGAGATAGGAAGGTTCAGCCTCCTCACCGCAACAGAGGACAACTCAGAGACATGCACAGCTTCTGGTGGTTTGACCGAGGCCCTTGTGGGGACTGAGCTGCTGCTCAGCTTCTCCCTTCACCAGTCTGTCCCTTGCTCTTGCACACGTGTTGACTCCAAGAGCACTCCTTAGTAAACATCCTCCACAGTAATCTCTGTCTTAGTCTCTGCTTCCTGGGGAACATAACTGCCTCTCTCCCATAGTCAATCAATCATAAAGTCCTGTTGATTTTAGTCACTGAGCGTTCCTTGACTCGGTCCGCTTATAGCTGCATGGACATTATTGCACTGTTTCTGCACTGCTCTCCTGGCTTCTTCAGTGGTCCACCACGTTTTACCAGTACCCCCTTAACTCCATCCTCCACCTTAGAGCCAGAGCGATATGTGCGGAACACAAATCTGATTGTGCCACTCTTCTGACCGCTGCTCTGGGGACAGAGAAAGCCTTTTCACAGTCTCTGAAGCCTGCATGGTCTGACCTCTCTAACCACCTCATTTAAACTCCCTGTCCTCCTTATTCTCTCCCCTGTAGACACACTAGCTTTTCATTAGTTCATTTTTTGGGGGAGGGGGATGTATGTCCTCCAGTTACATGACTTTTGCACATGCTCTCTGGAAACTTTCTTTCCTCATCTAATTAACTCCTGCTCATCTTATCTCAGCTCAGGGCATCAGCATTTCTCAGGGATGTTTTTCCTGGCTTTCCCTCCTGTGGTAGGCAGAATTACAAAATGGCACCCCAGATTCTCACTTGTGGGTAGAACCTGTAAATATGATAAGATGATACTTCCATGATGATGACAAAAGAGATTTTGCAGATGTAGTTAATGTTACTAATCAGTTTACCTCAAGATAGGGAGATTATTACAACTGGTCCTAGCCAAATTATAAGAATTTACTCTGGTTGTAGCAGAAGAGGAAGTCAGAGAGATGTGAAGAAGAAGAAGGACTTGACACACTATTGCTGGCTTGAAGATGGAGGGGGTCACATGGCAAGGAATGCAAAGGGTTGTGACTGGATCTAGGAAGGGGGCAGGCACAGAGCAGGTGGCTGAGAGCAGTCTCTGGCTGAGAGCCAGCCAGAAAATAAGGACTATAGTCCTACAACCAAAAGGAACTAGATTCTGTTAATGACAAGAGTGAGCTTGGAAATGGATGTTCCCCCCAGAGCCTCCAGAACACAATCTCACCTGGCTGACATCTTGACCTCAGCCTGGTGACGCCCTAAGCACAGGATGCAGCCATACTGTATCAGACTTCGGGGCCACATGCTTGTGACCTAATAAACGGATTGTTTTAATAAAGCTTCCAAATCCATGGTAATTTGTCATGGTAGCAATAGAAAACTAACACACCTCTCAGGAAGAAAGTAGCAAATACAGACCCTTGCAAGCCACCCAAGGAAGAACTGGAAATACTGGAAATTTGCTAACCTTTAGAAAGATTTGGAGTAATTGTTATGGCAGCTGCTGTGGAGAGCAACTTAAGAGGTGGAACCCATTGGGAGTCTATGACAGTAACTCAGCTGACAGATGACAGCATAGCACCTTGACCTAAATCATGGAGGCAGTGGAGAAGATGGATCCAACAGCTACTTAGGAGGCAGACAGAATCTAGAGGATGCT
This sequence comes from Suricata suricatta, assembly GCF_006229205.1. Lineage (NCBI taxonomy): Eukaryota > Metazoa > Chordata > Mammalia > Carnivora > Herpestidae > Suricata > Suricata suricatta. The sequence continues at coordinate 50,431,110 of NC_043710.1, forward strand.
TCCATGTTGAGGGTGAGGGAGACAGATGAAATTAAAATGAATACGGTTTCTGGTAACTGGATAGGGGCTGTTTGATGATCACCTACTCTGTTCAAAGCACATGACTTTTAATCCCACAAAGAACTCTACATTTGAGTCCTATATGATTGATTACTATTTTAGATGAAAAAAAACCTGTGACTCAGAGAGAATTTAAGTAGTCTGCCCAAAGCCACAACACTACTGGGTGAAAAAGCTACAGTTCAAATCCAGGGATTCTGGACATCAGAATTCAGGTGCTCATACTATGATGCTTCGCAGAATGATCAAAAGTTTTACTAAGTTTCTCTGATCACCTTCTTTCTCTCATTTCACATAATATTTTTTTTCAATTTTTCTTTGGACTTGTAAAATCTCCCATTTCATGTCCCACCCATACAGACAGACAGGTAGACAGACAGACAGACACACACACACACCACGCACACATGCACGCACACCATCCTTCACTCACAATAAATAACCCGGCCTCCCACTTCATAGAGAAAATAGTAACCATCAGAGAGCAACTCCCACTAGTGAATCTGTTCCATTTTGGACAGGGTAAGTTTCAGATGCTTTATTAGATGTCTAAGTAGGAATTCCAGTAGGAAACTGAATGCATAGGTTGCATAGGAAGTAATGCAAACCACAGAATTAATAAGAGTGTGTTAAATAACAAGAAATGAGGAACCAGGTCAGAAGTCTGAAAAAGACCATATTTAAAGGGTGGATAGAGAAAGGCCAGCCTGCAAAGAGAGGTGGGAGGAAAACAAGGGGAGCAAGCATCATGAAAGAGAAAGGGAAAACAAATAAAAGATAAATGAGATGGGGGAGGAAGAGGGAGAGAGAGGGAGAGAAGTTAATAAATTTCGAATGCAAGATTCCTGAGAGGGCAGGGAGGTGTGCAATCCAGAGCCCATGTGGAAGGTTCTAGGTTTTGATTAGAGTAGAGCCTCAATTGTAAGAGGAAGTTAGGTGAGAATAATTATAGATTAAAATAAGTCATGGTTAACCAGCTAACAACTATTATTTCCTTGACGCCTTGGCAGTTAAACGTGGCTTGATGACCATATGCTGGACAGGGTTGTGGGTAGAAGTGATAAGTGCAGCTTCCACATCAAGCTCTTGTAGGAGAGGAGTGGGCTGTTTCCTCCTCATTGTCCTTTCCTGCAAGTTGAATGTGAATGTGAGGGTAAGCCATCTTCAGCCATGCCATGAAGGTAACACACCAGGGATGGCAGAGTGTAAGATGGTAGGAGCCTGGGCCTTCCATACCTCAGCTGTTTACTACTCCAAGTTCTCCTGTCTTACAGAGAAACTACAATTGTACATTTTTTCCCCTCTTCTTGTCATAGGAACTTTTTCTGTATCTTAATTAACACAGTGGGTGCATAGATATAATGGGAGCTACTATCTTCTATTTTCTATTTTCTCTGTGAAGTTGGAGATCTGGTTATCAGTGAGTGGTGTGTGTGTGTGTGTGTGTGTGTGTGTGTGTGTGTGTGTAGACGGGATTGAAATTTTAGAAGTCAGGATGGTTTAAGAAATCTGTACAAAATGGGAAAGGGGAAGTGGGTACTAGAGGAATGTAGTAAGGTAAGTGGGGCCCATGTAGGAGTTGGTGACCGTGAATTTCTAGTGGTATTAGTTTCTCCAACAGAGCTCAGATAGTCAGATGCAAGCATGGAGAATCCTGATCGTTCAATTCATCCAAAGTTGAGATTTTGGCAGTTGGGTGGGATGGAAAAACAAAGGGACAAGGGCATAATAATGGGCCCTGGCATGTCAGCTGGCCATGGAAAAGGCAGGACTATGACGTAGGTAACATAGTCTAAAGTGAGTAATAAGTAGACTTCAGAAGGTTGAAAGGAGAAAGGAGAAAGGGAAGAGAGTAGTGCAAAGAACACATCAAGGAGTGTCAAGGAGCAAGGGTGTACTGAGTGTGAAGAAGCAGCGTTGGTGAGTGCAGAGGACCCCAAATCTGTGTACCGAGCTGTGAAACCAAGAGAAGCCACCCCTTTTTGCACAGGGTGTACCATCCTCACAGGACTTCTGGTTTTAGTCAACTCTGGAGTTGGGGGAATGTTCAAAGAAGCTAATGTTGGAAAATGGGTTATGGAGGATGAAACTCCTCTCAGAAGCTTTCCTAGGCTCAGTGTCTCCTATGTACTTTTGTAACACTTGTACCTCTCATTACAGTAATTCTTACAATTACTTGTTAATAGTTGTCCTCTTGCTTACATATATTCCAAAGTCTGACTCCTTGTCATTGTCTCCAACAGGTTCTCAAAACAGTCTCCACACTACTCTCATTACTTATTTGCTATCTTTATGCTCAAGGAACCTTCAATTGCTTATAGTTTCATGGTGCAGTCCATCCTGTTCCTCACCCTTGTACCTTGCTCATACTGTCCTCTCTACCTAAATGCAGTTGGGAGATAGGGAAGTGAGAGCCAGGAGATAGTGGCCAGAGATTGTTTCAGGAAGATGGTTTATAAGAAGAAAACAACCCCAAGTAATAGGTAGAGTGGAGAAGGGGGAATATAGGAGCAGAGGAGGGGATGAAAATGCAGTACTAAGAAGGTGGAAGTTCATCTCTCAAGTCAGGAAATTCTATCAATGCCAGGGATTGAGTCAGCATTCAGGGACAATAGGATTGCTCAGGACCAGGAATGATCTGACTTTAGATCAGAGCAAGGAGAGAACTGCAAAGTCAGTATGGGTATCCAGAGGGAAGAGACCTTGACCCTTGTCCCAGAACAAGTCAGAGACTTAAGAGGTCAAGGAAGCAAGTGCAAGATGTCCTGATATAGGGCCAAGGTCAGTTCTGAGGGAAGCTACTTTTTTGACTCAAGCCTTGACTTGCCAAGGTAGTCATGTTTTTGCTTCCTCTGTGTGTGCGCGCGCGTGTGTGTGTGTGTGTGTGTGTGTGTGTGTGTGTGTGTGTTGAGTGGAAGTGTTGGCTCACCCAGCTTGATGCCTATAGCTAGAATAATTTACTTTTCCCTTGGGGAAGTCTCAATCACCTAGCTACTGCTACACCAGCTCAAGTGTGGGCACATGATCCTTCTTTCAATATTCTATATCGCAATTGAGATAAGAGGGGAATATTTAAACAACACTTCAGTAAATGTTCTGGGGAAACAACTAAAGAGAGGAGAATATAGTGTGTAATGTACAGTCAGATAACCTGCCTTACAAGGTACTACTTATTCTAGGGATCTCAGGTCCACAAAATATCAGCACTTTACCTGGGAAACCCAATATTCACACACAGTGGTGTCAGGGTGGTGGGATAGGATCTGGCTCCTGCACCCCTGGTTCTGACACACACACACACACACACACACACACACACACACACACACACACACACACACACACACACACACAGCTGGGATCCAGTGCTAGGAGAGGACCCAGTCACAGATTAGTCCTTGAGGTGCCCGCTCACCCACTGGCTCTGCCCCTCCCTCTGTGGCTCATTAGGCTGCCTTCTCTCCACATCTTTCAAGGCCTTCTCTTGTCTGCATTTCTGTGATGTGCAGATATGCTTAGGTGCTGAGCTCCTGCCCACACTCCCTGCCCACGGAGGAGGCCCTTCTCTAGGGATAATTAAACAAAGAGGGAGCAGGCTGAGAAGACAGACAGGCTGGAGCCAGAGCAGGCAGGGATGTTGGTCAAAGGAAAGAAACCAGGGAAAGGACCACCTTCTGGAGCCTGGGGCTTGTGCTAGGGAGAGCAGAGCACACACACAGGGGCTTGCTCATCCTGATGGTTGCACTTGGCTTCGGACATGGGTTTTCACAGGTGGGCCAAGAGGGGCCTGGGTCTCCCATGTCAGGGACTCATTTGGAAGCTAAAAGAGCCACAGAAGGCTCACTCAGGAAATCACCTGGGAGCAGGCTTCCATGAAACACTGAGTTATTAGTCTGTGATGCCCTGTGGCACCTGTTAGTAACAGCAAGGCTGAGGACAAGAAGCCAAAATACTGAAACTGGAAAGGCAGTGCCAGATATAGAGAGGGCCCACGCGTGTTCGATGAAAAGCACAAGGATTTTTCAAGCTGTCAGGGAGGGCGGTCCTGAATCCTCCCAGCCAGTCAGTAGTGCTGACCCCAACAGGACTGCCTCGGGCTCTGACTCGGCACAATTTCTTCTGTAATGGCTTTCAGCATCATCACTGCTGCATTTTAGTCTTTGCTAAAAAAGCAAGCGTCCTTACAAACCAGTTGAGACCACTATTCTTTATGTAAGATTCCATTTCTCCCTTCAGCTTGACAAGACAATGCAATTCTGAGGCCCGGGCCGAAGGTAGAGAGGAGGAAAGGGGAACCCTGCGCCCTCTGCGGGCCAGATCTGGCATTGACAGTGCCGTCCAGAGGCCCGGGGCTGAGCAGGGCCGGACTGTGCCCCACTGCGTCACAGGCACAATCTCTGCTAGAGGGACAGGAATAACCGCCATAGCTACCATTCATTATTAAGCACTTGCCGCTTGTCAGGCATCTGCAGGCAGTTTACAGTCATTATCTCATTTATATTTTAATTCTCCAAGCGTTTCTTTCAACAACCCTGAAAGATTGTGTAGGAGGCTGAGAATCCCTCAGCTAGTAAGTGATAGTTCAGAACTAAAATCTGACTCAGATTGGCTCCAAGCTCTTTCCTCTCTGTTGTGCTTTTAGGCCAGCCTAATACTTGCCCTGCCTTGGGCCTTGACTCTGACCCCAGCTCTAACCTGGCTTAATCATCCTCCTCTGATCTGAGCCTCAAGCCAAACCCTAGCTTCAGCCTCAAGCTAGAGTCCACCCACCTTGCCTCCTGCTCCTGGCACCTAGCATTTGCACGGCATCTTTCCTTTGGTTGGATGGCCCTTCTCCCTATGAATCTGATTTCCTCCCAAGCTTGATACTTTATTTCCATCTGCCTCTTGGGCGAGCAGCCAAACTCTCAGAAAGAAAAAGATGAAGTGGGGAGGCAGAAGGAGCTTCTGTGTAGTGGGGTGGGGAGGAGGGGTAGCTAAATGGGAACACTGAGGAGCAGGGTACATCTCAAATCTTAGCCAGGCCAAGGTGTCCTGAAGTTAGTGATCCCAGGAAGGTGGGTGAGGCCCTAGGTCCTGTGGGAGAGAAAAGGGCTAAGCTGGAAGCGGCTGAGCTCTCAGCAGCAGGGCCCTTGGACAGTTCTTGTAGGAGAACTACAGCTCAGCCCTGTAGGAATCTAGCAGCGACTCCAAAACTCTTGCCTCCCTCCCACAGCTGTGTGTGCAGACGGGACAGCGGGAATTGGCAGCTCTTCTCCAGAGCACTGGGTGGTCCTTTGTCTTTGGCTGCAGCCCTGAGATCAATGCTTCAGCACATTGGGCAGGCTTGCTGGTGATTCACAAGCTTTGCTCTGCACTACTAGCTTTTTCTCTCCTGGTTTTCCCTCCCCGCACCTCCCACCCTCTACTGCTGGCAACAGTCATTCTTAAGAAAGGAGGGAGTGTGCTTGGCCTCACCAGAGGCGGAGGCGGTCCTTTTACTTCTCTCTCTAAAAGAAACGTTAAGGCCGACCTAGGTTTTATTCCATGTTATTTAAGAGCCCTGTGGTATTGGACAAATCATCTAGTCTCCCAGAGCCTTGGATTCCTCATTTTATTTATTTTAATTTATTTATTTTTAGTGTTTATTTGTTTTGATGGAGGGAAGGGCAGAAGGAGAGGGAGAGAGAGAATCCCAAGCAGGCTCCGAGCTGTTAGCAGAGCCTTACGTGGGGCTCGATCTCATGTACCATTAGATCATGGCCTGAACCGAGATGAAGAGTTGGATACTTAACCAAGTGAACCACTCAGGCACCCTTAGTATTCCTTATTTTAAAATGGGGTAATAATAGCCTCTTTCTCATGTAGTTGTGAGGATTAATTGAGATAATGCACTTAACCCAGGACCTGGCATAAAATAGCTTCTCAATAAATCACATCTAATATATTTTTAATTGCTCTATGGACTTCAGTTTCCTGATCTGGAAAAATAAGCATAATAATAATTTAAGCTTCCTAATGTTGTTATGAGGTAATGAGGTAATTTATGAGATAGTAGTTGTGTGTGTGTGTGTGTGTGTGTGTGTGTGTGTGTGTTACATAACAGTATTTTTAAAAATTGGAACTTTCCTTGATTCTCTAAATCAGACAATTCTCATGTAAGTTTTTAACCACTTACCTTATGGAAGATTTAATTTCCCTTTATGTTTGCTGGCTTTCCACTCTCTTTCCCCACAGTTCAGCACCTTGCAAAAAGTTTCTGGGGGATTTATGTTGGATAGAATATGTGAAGAAGAAGAAAGCCTGGGCTTAGAGATCATGCTGATTATGTGGATATGCACCTTGTTCAAGCCTGTGCCCCCTTCCCCCCCTCCCCCGCGGGTGGTGCTGCTTTGAGGCGCCAGTGCTGTTATGGGCCAGGATCATCTTTCTCCTGTTTCCAAAAACGCCATTCATAGTGTTCCCTAGTAAGGGCTAGGTCTGTGAAAGTGGGGTCCAGGCTGTTTTCCTCCCCAGAAACCCTGTGATAGGTAGAATTTTGGCTCCCATTACCTTGCCCTCTGGTGTTACTCCTGTGATTATGGAAAACAAAAGAACCTTGTGGATGTAATTAAGATTAATAATCAGCTGACCTTAAAGTAGAGTCATTATCCTGGAATATCGAGGTGGGCCGAGTCTAACTACATGAGCTCTAAAAAGCAGCGATCTTTCTCAGTCTTGTGATAAAATGAGAAGTAAGAGATTTGAAGAAAGAAAGATTTCACAGCAACTTTGTTGGCCTGAAGATGAAGAGGCCATGTCTCAAGGAAACACGGACCTCAGTTTTACAACCAAAAGGAATTGAATTCTTCTATCAACCTCAATGATTCTGGAAGCAGATTCTTTCCCAGAGTCCCCAGAAAAAAGGCCAGCTTGCCCAACACCTTGATTTTGGCCTTGGAAGCCCTGAATAGAGGGCCCAGTTGAGCCACAGTGGGCCAGGATTTCTGACTCAGAGAATTATGAAATTATAAATAGGTGCTATTTAAAAAAAAATTAAATGAATTTATTTTAAATGTTTTACTTATTTTTGAGAGAACAAAAGTGGAGGAGGGGCAGAGAGAGAGGAGGACAGAGGATCTGAAGCGAGCTCTGTGCTGACAGCAGTGAGCCTGATGTGGGACTTGAACTCACAAACTGTGAGACTGTGACCTGAGGCAAAGTCAGACTTTCAGCCGACTGAGCCACCCAGGTGCCCCTAAACAGCTGCTCTTAAAACAGCTTAAAAGCTCTTAAATACATAGTAACATTGTTGCAGTGAAAGAAAACTAATATTCAAGAATCCCATTCCTTTTCTTAGTCTTAGATTTTTTCTTTTTTTTACATTTATTTATTTTTGAGAGACAGAGAGAAACAGAGTGTGAACAGGGGAGGGGCAGAGAGAGAAAGAGGCACAGAATCTGAAGCAGGCTCAGGCTCTGAGCTAGCAGTTAGCACAGAGCCTGATGCAGGGCTCGAACCCACAAACCGTGAGATCATGACCTGAGCCTGACGCTCCATGTCTTAGAGACTTAGAGTATCTTCTCTCCTCAGGCTCAGAAATTCCTACTACTTCAACTCTAAGCCCTCACAGACAATTTGGCACAGTTTACCTAGGAACCCTGGTCATCACAACAGAAGTTAGGGCAGAGAGTTTCTGAAAACTTCTATTTTTGACTCTGCCATTCAAAAAGCTTTAGGTCTAGAGGATACAGAAACTTAGTTTCTTTCTTATGATGGGACAAGTGATGAAATGGACAAAACCCAAATGAGTATCTCAATAAAGTTTCCTGCAACATATATGTATGTGTGTGTGTGTGTGTGTGTGTGTGTGTGTGTGTAGTACTTAATATGCAGTAATTAATATTTTTGGACCAAACAATTATTGTTTTTGTTTTCATTTTGGTTACTCCAGGACCTTAAAATTGTGTTCTGTTCTGCCCATTCTGACCTAACTATCCAGTTTGATCCCAAATTGTCAAGTGTCTGTCATGCAGTGATGAAAATCACTGCACCACTAGAGGGCCCCAGCTTATTGCTGGTATAAGACATATTCAGGATGTCTTCTGGCCTGGGGGCTCCACCGAAAGGAATCCTCATTCTGGAACTGTTAAGGCAGAGCTAGATGCACATGTGGCCCCAGAAGAGTTTTGTTTTTGTATCTAGGACACAGAAGATGGGCCATTACTACCCTCCTTATGTTATAGACCAGGATTCTACAGGGATAGTAGGAGCAACCTGTTCTGAGAGAGCCTTCTCCTGGACAGGTATGCACATTGTATGTGCGAATGGAAAGCTTATTCTCAGATCCCTAAAAAACCATCAAGTACCACAAAAAAGGCCCCTATGACATACCCATCCATTCTGGCAGAGATGGTAGGAAAAATCTCTTCAGAAATTGATACATATCTTCCTCCAACATTAGTTGCCAAATATATATTTGAGTACATGCTATGTATCAGGCACAGTTTTGGCCTTGAGGATAGAGAGATGAATAAGAAAGACTGAGTGCCAGGCCTGTGGATCTCAAGTTTTGTGAGGAAAGGATCACAAATAACCACAGATTTCTAAATGGATTAATGTGCAATGACCCTCATAGTCCCTCCTGACAACCTTGACTCTAACCACAGACTCCTTTCCTATGGCTGAGGAAGGTTTGTTCATGTCTGAGTGCACCTACATCACTTGCATCCACCATATTCAAAAGGTGGTTTGGTTTTGAGGACAGCAACAGTTCTGAGGAAGTGTCTCCATAACTACACATTGGCAGATGCTCCCACACATCCTGCCCTGACAGTTCTGAGGGCCCTACCCTTCACTCTTTTGTACTACCTGTCATGATAATTCTTCATATCCTGTAATTGATGATTTGGCATCCTGAAATCATGGGCCCACCTGATGACTAGAGTTGTTTACATCTCCTCTGTGGTCTTGCTTTCATGGGTTCTTAAAAATCATATTACAAACCCTCTAACCACAAGACCCCAAATCTGTTTTGCTTCTTGCCCAATATTAGATGTCCTCACCTAAAAACTTGCCACCACTAGCGAAGTAAGAGCTTCTGGCCCATGTTTTCCCCTTGCTCCTTCTGCTTCCTCACTACCCTGGTGCTTCCCTGTGTGGCCCTCATGGCACAGTGTGCCCCCTCCTCTTAGGGACTGTAAGTAATACTCTCTTCTTTCCATGGCATTGACCTCTATGTGTCATCACTCACATCATATTGATATGTTACATCCAAGGTACATTCTAAAATGCCATCTGACACAGCTTAGACCAAAGACTGGCCAGGCCCTGGAAGAGCTAAATTTGTGGCCTGGTGAATATGATTTGGATATGATATCAGATATCTCCTCCTCAGAGACCCCACAACATTTTCTCTGCCCCAAACCTGCAGATCTCCCTTCAGGTATGCCAAAGTTACTTAAAAACCCCAACACTAATCTCCAGTTGTCACCAACCATGATGGTCCACTCCACTTAGTCTCTGTTTGCCACCCTGTGTTTTGAGATACCATTTAGAGAGGGAGGGCTGGATTTCTGGCTGCACCAAGGCCAGCTCCAACAACTGACAGGGTAAAGCAGGGCCAGGTGAGCGGCTCTGTGAACTATTCTCCCTTTGAAATCTGTCCTGAACATGGGGTAGCCCTAACCCCAAGCTCCAGGGCTGGGTCAAAGGAAGAAAGAGGAACAGAGTGCCTGCTCTGGTCCACTAAGCTAGGTCAAATCACTCAGAGCTCACATAATTAAGGATATATACTCTGGAATAAAATACAAATGGTCAGTGTATATATGTGAATATATCTATGAAAGCATGTGTACACTTATAACAGGATAATGCACAACCCTGCTTTGCCTTCGCTTAGCACTGATTCTCAATTCATTATGTACCCTGGTCTCTTTGATTCAAACCTACCAACTACTACACAGCCCATGCCCCTCATCCCCATGACTCAGAATTCAGACAGAATTCATCCTGGCCCGCCATTGGCTTTGCCGTTTCCTGTCAGCCTCATAAATGCTTAGGAAGGAGGAAAATACTTTATTGAAGTAAAACCTGCAGTCTATGTTTGTGAACTTCCTATGTGGGAGGCATTTAAAGGATATCTTGGAAGTAAAGGGCTCTGGGTGTGGTTTTGTGTGTTCACAAGTGTGTGCACACCTTTGGGGGGCATCTCTGTGTCCATCGGTGTGTGAGTCTCACTATATGTGTCTTTATGAGGTGCACGAATGTATGTATTTTATGTGGTATAAAGCATACCTGTTTCTTAGAAAGCATATGTGCTCTGAAAATGGAAACTCCAGGTGATTTTATATGGAATGCAATCTTGGGGGACAGTATGTATATATGCAACTCGTGTGTGTGTGCATGTGTGTGTGTGCATGCGCTGGTGAGTGGGGGATGAATGGGTGCTATACTCTTTTACTTCTAGGTGAGCATCTACACCCCCAATTTGTTCCTATCTCTGTACCTAGCAGATAGGATGGCAGAGTTTCTACAGACAGGTTTTCCTACAACTTTGGATTCCCTTTGAGGTTGGGGTACCAGGGATAAGAATGCAGTCACTCTGGGCCTGGGGGTCCCTCCTGGGCACTCTTGCCCTCTCCACCCTTGGAAGTTCCCTCCTCAGGCTCGCCCTCATCATCAGCCTCAGCCGGTTCCTCAGGCATTGACCACTCTCGAGTCTGCCACTCTAGCCGTTCAATGCGGTAAGCGATCTTGAGTGCGCTGGACTCCAGCTCAGCCAGGAGGCGAGCAAACTTGGTCTGTAGATCATCGAGTTGCTGGTCAAGGCCTCGCAGCCGGGACTCTGTGGCTTCCTGTAGGGCAATCTCGGCTGCCTCGGCATTTACGTCCAACTTGTTCATTTTGAGCAGGATCTCACGGCCCTTTTCCTCCATGACAACTTGGGCCTGCGGATACTCACTCAGGACTTCCCGCAGGTCCTCCTTGCTCAGGCAAAACAGGTCTGAATAACCTAGACTCTTGATGTTGGCTGTGCGGCGGTTCCCAGACATGTTTCCTGTGGCCCATGGACAGACACATGGGAGGACAGTTAGTCTGGATGGATGTGAGGGGGGCTTTTACTCCTGAACCAGGACCCCTCCCCCACCTCCATATTTGTACTTTTGAGCCTCTCTTTCTATCTCATTAATTCTTTCATTTAGTAGTGTAATGGGGACCAGGCCCTGTGCTAGGTGGGTAACAATGAACTGTCTGCAAGAATCCACAGTCTGGAGGTAATTGACATTGAATTGGATAGTTACAAAACAGTATAGCTGGTGCAGTATAGACGTATGCATCCAGTGCTGTGGGAAGACAGGCAAAGAACCCCTAATGAGCTGGCAGACACTTTGGGTAAGCCTGGAGGAAGTGATGCCTAACTGAGCAAGAGGTAAGAGGGGAAGAGTAGAAAAGTGGGGAGACACCCCAGCAGAGGGAGGACTATGAGCAGAGGGATGGAAGTAGGAGCCAGTAAGATGGCTGCAGCAAATAGTAAGCAGTCCAGAGTGGCTGAAGTGTGGGTACGAGCAGAGTGGAAAGAGGAGGGGAGAACAGGTGATGCTACATGAGGTAAGCCATGGCAGGGAGTTCAGACCTTATGCTGAGGGCAGTGGCAAGGTACTGAAATATTTTTTTTTCTCCATAATATTTTATTGTCAAATTGTTTTCCATACAACACCCAGTGCTCTTCCCCTTAAGTGCCCTCCACCATCACCACCACCTCTTTTCCCCCCTCCCCCTTCCCCCTCAACCCTCAGTTCATTCTCAGCATT
>NC_043710.1:50443040-50515271 GCF_006229205.1 Suricata suricatta
GGACCTGAATGTGAGACAGGAAACCATGAAATATTTTAAGCAGGGGAGCTATATGGTATCATTTATATTTTAGAATGATATTGATGAGAGTTGGAAGGAAGACAGGGTAGGCAGAATGCTGCAAAGTCTCAGAGCTAGTAGGGCTCAGAAGGGTACTTGCCAGGCATCAGGCACTGTGCTGATGCTGATGACTTACCCAAGGAACTCATTCAATCCTCTCAAATAACTCTTTGGGTTTTTAATATCATCCCTATTGTATAGATGAGGAAACTGAGGCCTAAAAAAGGGAAATAACTTGTCTAAAATCATATAGACAGCAGCTGACTACATCCAGGATGTGGAGCATGAAGGATCCTTGGAGGACAGATGTGAGGCTTTTGGAATAGTTAGAGAGCGGGATCTCCAGGCTGAGAGCTCATCTGGCTTCAGTTAGTGACTGTGCGGTCACCCCTTGCCGTGTTTGCCCATCTCCTGGGCGTGTCTTTACCTGTGATTAGGCATATCAACGCCTACTGCAGAGGTGGATGGAAGGAATCAGTGAGCCAGTGCACAGTACCTGGCCTGGCCTGGTGTTGGCGGAGTGAATGGCAATGCCTTCTTTCTACCCTTCTTTCCGTTTGGCTGTGAGAAAGTTCCTTCTACTGACTCCAAGTGCGTGTACTTATTACCTCAATGATTTTCAACAGTTTCCCAAACCTCTCTGTACTCCAATTTCCTTGCCTTTAAAATACAGATAATGGTATTTACCTGAGTTACTGAGTTGGTACATGTGAAGCACTTTGAACATGGCATGCAGTAAGTGTGCAATAAATATGAGCTATTACTATCATTATCATTATCAACTCTGTCACTTTCCACTGGTCTGTTGGTGCCTTGGGTTGATACCCACAGAACAGATATACTTCCTCATCCCAAGGACCCACCCTATGCACTAAGGTTGCCTTGGCTTCTTCTTAGGGAACAGACACTCCAAGTCTGCTTCTCTTGTAAGCCCTCTAGTGACTCAGGCAAGGGCCAGGTTTCCTAAATCTGCAGGCCCTGAAGTACCATTTGGTCTCAGTATGGGGTTCTGCTATTCCTGTCCCCTCCCTCAGCCCTATCCCAGAACAAACACTGGGTACCCACCTTTGATGTTGATGATGCTGATCTCCCCAAAGTAGAGCCCTGCACCAAGCACAGCGTACTGTGTGATGCCATCATCTGCCACCACGGCCAACTGACCCTCACGGATGATATACATCTCCCGGCCAATGTCCCCCTTGCGGCAGACATATTCGCCTGGTGAATACGTCTGGGGCTGCAGCTTCAGCACCAGCTCCTCCAGCAGGCTGGCCTCACAGTTCTGGAAGATCTGCACCCGGCTCAGAGTAGACAGGTGTACAGACACAGCCACTTCGGCCCGCAACCGCTCAGGCAAATGCTGTAAGATGGCTACCTCGTTGGTCATCTTCTTGTTGATCCGCAGGTGCTGGTACCTAGGGACAAGGGCAATAGTAGTTCCTTACCAGCTCCCAACATGCCTGCCTCTATTCCTTCTGACAGGGTTCAGCTCAGCTTCAGCCAAGAACCCAGTCACACTGAGCTCTCACAGGGGTCATGGGAATACTTGACAATTGGCTAATGAATATCTTCACCCCAAGGTCTGTTGGTCACTGATATGTTTTGACCTTTTCTCCATCAACCAGGGCCTGGGAAGCCTCCACCAGTTGACACTGAATAAGACACCCTTTACCTCCTGTTGGGCTTTACCCAACACACTACCATTCAGTGATGCTTTGTACTACCCCATTGATACCCACTTCAGTCACCAAGACCTGTGTCTAGAGGCCCTCTGCTTTAGCTCCCGACCTGCTGACATTTCCTTTTGTTTATACCAGAGCATGGACAATTATGACATAGTCAACCATCTTGTTGGCCATCCCCTGGAAGGTATTGCTCTTCTCCTTTTACCCCTTCCAGAGTCATCTGAGCCCTACCGAGCATTGGCAGTTTTGCTCCATGATCTCCAGGTTATCCTTCCTTGTGTGTGCATTCCTCTCCCTACCAATCTCTTATCTAACCCAGCCCCCCAAGTCCAGATGCAACTAACGGTAGACATTCTTTTCTAACCACCACCCAGTGAACCCCACCCCCCCTCCATGCGTGCTGTGCTCTTGTTGCCCTTCCTGGCCAACTAGGCAGTAAGGACCCAGCCATTTTCCTCAGGTTCTATCCAGAACACCTGTCTCTGTCGTGGTCTGGAAGCCCAGCATCCTCACCAGTCAATGACTCGCCGCTCCAGCCGGCGGTTGACGTGCTGCTGCTTCATGTACTTCTTCACCAGCGCATGGTCTGGGTAGAAAGCCGCATCTGCGGTGTTCATATTGTAGATGACAGAGCTCATGCTACCCATGATGGTGGCAAAACCCATGACTGCCAGCAGGAAGTCACCCACCATGAAGAGATACTCCTCCTCCCGTGCTGGGAGGGGTGTATCGCCGACAGTGGTCAGGATCAGGGTGGAGAAGTAAAAGCTATAGAGGTATTGGCGTCGCAGACGCTCAAAGCCAGGCTGCGCTGGGTCAGGGTACACCCAGGCGTCACGCCCGAAGCCCAGGTACCGGGACAGGGCAAAGTATAGGCAGCTGTTCCAATGGATAACAACAAAAATGTAAAGCATCAGTTTGGTGATGCGAAAAGCATTTGGGTAAGCAGTGCGGGTCTCTGTGCGGTCAAAGGCCTCGAAGAGGCGGGGCACACGCAGAAATCGGTTCAGCCTCAGCATAGGGGTGTGCATGCCCAGCCGCACGTAGGCTGCATCTGTGGGCATCAGGGAAGCCACGTCCAACAAGAAGCTCCAGGTGCGAACATAGCGACTTGAAATCCTACCCTTGTCCACCACCAGGATGCCCTGGTCTAAGAATCCTGAGGAGGGGGAGGTAGAGACAGGCTGGGGTCAGTCATAAGATGGGGTCAGGTATGAGGCTGAGACAGGGCCCTTGCCTGCTCTCGTGATAAGGGTGAGGGTGAGCAGGCCAGGGTGGGACAGGGAGACAGACAGGGGGACAGGGTGAGGGAGGGCATAACCCTGTTCCAGGGTTTCTGGGATGAGCATAGGGGTGTTGTGAAGCATGGAGGCATTCGAAAGTGCTATCGGGGGGTCACTTCCTTGTGACTAAGAAGCCCACTTTAGGAAGGTAACATGGAACAAAGGGTCAGTCTTGGGCTCACTGACCTGTGTGAAAGCGTACCACGATGTCCAGTAGGTATAGGAGGTCACTTGTGTAGTCCAGCACTAACCAGGCCACTAGATAACTGTGTTGCAAGTCAGGAAAGCAGGCTCTGTGTGGCAGGGACAAAAGAGATTGGCTCAGGGCACCCTCTGTGTAAGGCAATCTCCCCAAGGCACTTAGCACTCTGCCCTGGGTTCTCTCTTGGATGCTGTCCCTCCTTCAGGCCCTGCCCAAAGGCCCACCCCTTTCCTTGGCTGGACACTGGAGCCCTTATTTGTGCTTAAGGCTTTTCCAAACCTGCACACGATGATGATGAGGTTATACATTACTGGGAAGACCATCGTATTCAGCCACCAGTAGTAGTAATCTCCAGATGGGTCTAGGACAGGCAGTGACTTCCTGTGGGCAAGAGGAGAAGCAGTGTTTCATTTTTTTCATCAGACACTTAATGTTGAAGTTGTCACTGGGGGCACCAAGAAGAATCAGTCTCCATCCATTAGGTAGACAGATCTGATACAGAGAAGCAGAATGTCTTACCTGGCCTTAGATGGGGCCGGGGGGCTGGACTCTGTTGTCTTCACTTTGCTGTCCTGGCTCATGCTTCTGTGGTCTGTTGTCCGGATGTGAGATATCCAGGGCCTCTGCCTATGGGCAGCTTCAGGAGGTGGGGGCTAGTGCCTGCCTGCCTGGAAGAGGCTGCCCTTGGTCTCCACTGTGACTCCTCTGCCTTTAGCTCCTGAAGCTCTTAGCAACACATCCAGGGCCAGCCACTACTGAAGGGGTGGAGGCAGTGTGGCTCCATCACCCCGCCCTGTCTCCCAGGGCCTGGCTTAACACCTGCCTAACTAAACATCTCTAATGAGGTCCCTGGAGAAGGTGGGGGTGCATACCTCAGAGGTAAGGCTGGGCCTTGTTGCTCTCCTCCCACCCTCAAACTGAACTGCTTAGGGGTCCTCTAAGACAGGAGACGTGGGTGCCAGTTTAGGCCCAGTCATTCTGTTTTACCTTGTGCAAGTTCCCTGTTTGGGCCTCATTGTTTATTCATTTAACAACTATTTACTGAATGGCTCATTTGTGTCAGGTGCTGAACTAGTCTCTAGGGACAAAGAATGCTTGTCACATCAAATGTAAGCTCTGTTTTCATTATCTGGACCGTTATCTACATCCACACCCACCTTCCCTCTTTTCCTACTGGATGAGTGTGAATAGGGACCATCCTGTGGGCTTTCCCCCCCATTCCTTTCCTGTTATCTCTAGTACCTGATCCCATCAGCTATTCCATGTGTTTTCTAGACCCTCCACCTCCTTCACTTTTCCCTTTTTATGACCATGCTTAAATCTCTTCTATACCAAAACAAATAAAATTCCTAAAAATTCTCCCTCAATTTGATATCCCTTATACTTCTGTCATCTCAGTCAACAAGTCATAATCAAAGTACTTGCTCTGTGCCAGGCCAATATCATGCTCAGTATTGGGGAGGTAAGATGAATGAAACACACTTTCTGCCCTCCAGAAACTCAGAGTTTGGTAGGGGAAATAGTTGGGTAGATAGGCAATTACATATCAGCTTGGTGGCTCCTCTGTTAGGTGGATATGCAGATGGCTATTACACTGTAAGAAGGGTCCCTCTTGAGCCTGGGTTCTGTAGGATAAATAGGACTTAGGTCTAGAGTGAAGAGAGTGAACAGCACTAGGGGCAAAGTGCACGGAGTGGGCACACTTATGGTAATTATTACAATACATTGCAATTATCTGGCTAGAGGGCTGAGGGAAGAAACGGATTCTAATTGATCTGGAATCCTGCCTGGCATGGAGGTGCTTATTCCGTGTTCCTTGAGTAACTGAACAAGTCAGTATCCAAGGGATCACGGGGCAGCAGGTGTTGGGGAAGCTAGGGAGGGGCGGTCACCGGCCGGTACTGTCGTCCCAGCCATGTGTGCAGATGGGGCGAAAATGAAGTAGGCCCTGGGCACTTGGGTAGCTCAGTCGGTTAAGCGCTGCTCTGGATTTCCGCTCAGGTCATGATCTCAAGATTGGTGACATGGAGCCGTGTGTTGGGCTTTGCGCTGATTGCACGGTGCTTGCTTGGAATTCTCTCTCTCTCTCTCTCTCTCTCTCCCTCTCTCTCTCTCTCCCTTTGCCCCTCCCTCTCACGCATCTCATCCTCTTTCAAAATAAATAAATAAACATTAATAGTCTTACTGCAGTCCGCTCTCTCTTGGGCTTAGCTTTTCCACAGCCCTGCCCACTTGCTGACTCCTCCCCTTAGGCCTACCCCTTCGTGCTATCCCCGCCCACTCCAGCCCACTTTTCCATTCTAAGTACTGCCCCGCTCCTCATTGGCCCCGCTCCTCAACATTAATCCCTCAGCCTCGGCTCTCTCCCAAGCCCTGCCCCTGGCCTTTCCCTGCCTCTTAAAGTTGCGTCCTTCCTTAGGTCCCGCCTTCTGCCCTTCTGGTTCGACCTTTCCTCTTTAGGCTCCGCCCCCCGCCATGTGGGCCTCCGCCTCCCCAGGAGTCTTCCCCTATGACACGCTGGAATCCTTCAGAGGGGCGGGGTTTACAGCACAAGGGGCGGGACCCGGAGAAGAGGCGGTACTCCTCGCTCGGATCCCCTTCGGCGACCCCGCCCCTGCGCTCGACCGTTGCCAGGCAACAAGCCTCGACGCTCCGGTTCTGGCCGGGTCCAGCCAATGAGGTGGCACGCCACTGCCCAGCGGTGCGTCGCTGGGCGGTTACGTGTGGTGCGCGGGGGCGCGGGGTGCGTGTGGCGCGGGGCGGGGCGCGGCTGTGCGCTTGAGGAGCGATGGCGGCGGCCTGAACTCACCTAGCACTGCTGCGGCGATCGGGCCTGGTCAGGGTCGGGTTCTGTGAGTGAACAGCAAGTATGGGCCGCAGGGCCCGGAGAGTCGTATGAGGGGCTGAGGGACTGTGGGATGACGGCAGCGGATTTGGTGGCTGTGCTGGTTGTGAGGGCATTGGGTGAGGGGCTGGCATGTGGTAAGGGGCCGGGTGTGTGTCTAAGGTAGGGGAGCAAGCTAAGAGCCTGAGGGTGAGCGGGCAAGTGAGGAGCTGGGTTATAAAAGGGGCTGGCGATGCGTTTCAAGGGACTGAGGGAAAGGGACTTGTGAACACGGTTTACTGAGGGGATGAGGCACCTGTGGGCAGAGGTGAGGGCAACACTGGGACCAGAGTGAGATGGTACGGCCTGTGCGGGGAGGGGAGAGTAAAGGGCAAAGGCGGGAGCATGTAAAGGGCTGCTGGGAAATGGGTGAGGGAGTTGAGGGTAGGAGATGGGGGGAAGGAATGAGGATTGTTAGGCTTTGATAAGAGGAGGTAAGTAAGTCCAACTTCGATGGACTGTCCTGCCCAGTGAGAGCAGTAGTTTCAGACAGAGTAGGATAGCCTGGGTGGAAGTGTTGTGTTTTATGAAGACAGAAAAATGAAGGCGTCATGGGCAGTAGTAACTAGGATAAGGAAAATCAGTTTTGAGACTTAGTTTCAGCCAGAGTAATCACTGAAACTGCCGGTTTCTCAAGTTCCTCTTTGGGACTGCCAACTTGGAGATGGTCCCTCTCAGGGAGGATTTTTGGCAATGACTGCCCACGTTTGTTTCCTCTCCACTTGCTTCTGGGCAGTCTTACTCCACTGCTGCCCCTCACCTATGCCTTGCTGCGCTCTGACTGTTGTCATCTGAAGTGGACTAACCACTTTGAGATGCTCATTCTACTTTCACAAAAGTTACGTGGTTTGTTACATACAACACTGTGTTTAGGTTCTCAAAACAGAATGGCTTTGCTCTATCTCACTTACTTACAGTTAAGTTTCAAAAAAATCCTTACTTTATTGAGGTAGATTGATATCCAGTAAACTGCTCATGTTTAAAATGTACATGGGTTTTGCCATATGTTTACATCTGTGAAGTCGTCACCACTTTCAAGATACAGAACATTTCTACTATACTCAGAGGTTTTCTCCTATTGCTTTGCAACTTATTCCTCCGTCCATGACACATTTTTGGGTTCATTTTAATAGTATCTTTCGGGTCTGTTTCTCCCTGCCAACCACATGTACATGAACATTTTAAAAGTTCTAGGGGCGCCTGGGTGGCTTAGTTGGTTAAGTGCCCAACTCTTGATTTCGGCTCAGGTCACGTGTGTCATGGTTTATGAGATTGAGCCCCGTGTCACGCTCTGTGCTAACAGCATGGAGCCTGCTTGAGTTTCTCTATCTCTTTCTCTAACAGTGTGGAGCCTGCTTGAAATTCTCTTTCTCTTTCTCTCTCTCTCAAAATAAATAAATTGAAATTCTCTATCTCTTTCTCTCTCAAAACAAACAAACATGAAAAGTTCTAGAAAACTGAGTTGGCACTCAGTTTTAATGGACAGTTTGCTTTCCTACCACTACATTAACCTCTCCAGTTACAGTTGGCCACAGAGCCCAGAGACCTTCCCCAACCTCAGGGAGATTTAGGCCTTTCCTGCCCAGACAATTCTCTTGAGAATGAAGGGCAACACAAGCCCAAGTTGCCATTCCGTTCCAGAGTCTCAGCCTCAGAACCAACTGTTCTGACCCATGGTATGTTTTCATTGCTTCTCTCTGGAGGCCAAACATTTTTATGCTAGTGCAACCCTTGACCACCTACCGTCATGGGCAGAACACTGTAGAACCTACGTGTATCATAAAACAGGGTTTAGAGCAGTGACTCCTAAACCCTGGGCCAAGGACAGTGCCAGTCTGTGATAAAGTTTTCATCCATCCAAGGTGGAAGGAGAGAAAGAGAACATATGAAACATGAGTTTTTCATAAAGATAAGTTTATTCTGAGACTCTTCTCTTCTTTTAGTGAAAGTGTGCTTTCTGACTAATGAAATAGTGGTGATGTTGGATTGTAGGTTTTAAAGAAATAGTCTTATTTGCCAAAATAAAAAGTAACAACCCTCTTTGTAAAATTTTTTAGAAATTATTTGTATTGGTTCCTGAAATCCAGAAATTTAGAGTGATGATTGTGTGGCTCTTGTATCATGTTGAGGAACATATGTTTATAAAGTGATTCTGTATAACTTCTGACATTTGAACAGCATTCATTCAATTTCACATTTCACTGGGTTTACATACTTTGTGAAGTAGGCAAGGGCAGGAATTTTCTGTTATAGATGAGGAATCATATTCGTAAACCAGAGGTCACTTAGCATAAAGTGGCAAGGCTGAACCCAAAATTTGGTCTCCTGAGAGTGACTTGGAGAAAGGTTTGTAACAGAGTGAAGGGATGTGGACTAAAAGGCACGTTAAGTATGGGGAAAGTTGTGATGACATGAGGGCATTATACTGGCAAAAAGCATTTTTTATCATTTGTAATTAATGTGGTTCCAAAAGAGATTAAAGACACTTTGAGGGTGACAGAGAGATGGGGCTTCTGTTTAACATTGTGGCGATGACATGGGAACAGGTATACATAATACCTGGTTCACCTTGTGATAGTGACAGGACAGTCATGTCATCAGAAGGTTCTTAGGGGGCTTTACAAATTCTTGGGTGTTCCAGAGAAAGCACTGAGTTTGGTAAGCTGTGCTGAACTCTGTTGAAAGAGTTGTGTAGTAAGTATAATCGATTTTGACTTAGACATACAGGTGGTCAATCTGAGAAGATGTAACATAAGTGAGGTGATGATACCTAGATAGAAACATGTTTGGAGTGCTGTATGTAATCATTTATTCCGCATCTGCTCTTCACCAGGCACTCTACTAACTACTGGGGGAACAAATTCATTCATTCATATATTCATTCATTTATTCATTCAGCAAATAATTTTTCAGTATGTAGTCTGTCCTTGTGATGCTCACATTTATGAGATAACAAGGTAGAGAAGACATGGTCCTCTGTGGTCTCCAGGAATTCTAAGTCAGGTTGAGAGTGATGATACATGAAAAGACCATTTCAGTTTAGAGAAAGTGTGAAATACAAAAGTATATCATGATGGGGCGGTTACTTCTTTGGTCTCAGTCTCTCCCTGTGTTCCAATCATATATATTCAGTGATCTACTGTGTGTCTCCACAGGTATCATAAAATTAACATGTCTAAAACAGAACTCACTGTCTTTGCTCCGAGAGCATGCTGTTGTACCATATCCTATGTCTCAGTCCAGGCAAGGACTTCAGTGTCATCTTCATTCTTTCTGTTCCTTGATGCCCTGATTTAGTCAGTTACTAAAATCTTTGTGTTTCCCTTTAAGTTATCTCCTCTTCATCTCTGTGGCTACATCTCCACTGTTAAAGTGTTAGTTTACTTCCTCCTCATCTCTGATCTGGATTCCCCCCGCATCCACCCCCACTCCCCAACAGCCTCCTGCCTTCAGTCTTGGTCTTTTCTAGTCTGTCCCTAGAATGATCTTTCTAAAAATACAAATGTAATCATGGAGCTCCTCACTTAAAAACTTTTGGCTCTTTGTGTTCTGTAGGACAACTTCCAAACTGCTAAATATGGCATCATTTGGCCTCAACTCACCTCTCCAGCCGCATCTCCTACCATTCCCTACTTTATGTTCTAGCTTGAATAAAGTGTTCATAGTTCCCTAACATGTTACTTTTTATCTTTGTAATAGCCTTTTCCCTAAGTAGGAACACTTTTTCTTCTCTGCCCAGTGAACTTTCCTTGTTCTTTAGGATCAAGTTCAGTTTCTCCTCTTTTTGACATCTTCTTTGTCATCATCACCTCAGAAGGGTGGAGAGGAACCATGTGTGACATAGGGATTCACTGTTGTAAAGGAGAGTCACCATGACTGAGGTTCATGTTGTGTAAGTCAGGTGAGATTCCCTGTAAGAAGCAGAGGTGGTACTGGGGAGAGGGGAGGGAGTGAGTTGGAACCACACATTGATAGCCCGTTTGTCTTATACATATAGGCTGAAGGATGGACCAGCAGGGAGGATATATGTAAGTTGAGCTCTAGATTAGTAGGCTTTTGTGAGGTCTCCCCTTCTTTTGTATTCCTGTGAGGTTTTAACCAGATCTTTCTACTTTCAGTATTTACGGTAATAGCTCATTCATGCCTCTTATGTTAGTAATCCGTCATCTTGCTTGGGAAGAGCCACTGTAGGGAGAGAAAGCTCAGGACTTTACTGACCTGTTCTTGAAAGGTCATTTTGATTTCTCCCTGGCTGCTGTAGATGTTGCAGGTGTATCCCTGCCCCCAGCTCCCTCCCTCTCTTGCCTCTCCCAGGGCAAAGGTTCCTCAGTAAAACTGAGCCACTTCCTACTTGTACCTACTATTCTGAGGTTGGTAGACACCCTTGCTGAATGTACCTGTAAGACTTTATTTTGTGCCCTAAGATGAGTGACTGAACTTGGCTGTTTTTGGGTCTGAAAGATCAGGTCTTTCTTCCCCCTTTTCCCCTGTGGCTGAGCCTGAAGGTAAATCTGGGAAGAGGGGTATACTTTTATATAGACTTTGCTAGGAAAGGGCACAGTAATAGGGTGGTGATTCCATTTTCCTTGTCTCGCTTTTGAACTCTGCATGGTTAACAGGGAATGAGAAAGTCTTAAATAGGTGACAGGAATACCAAGCTTTTTTATTTTTGCAGTTTGTGAGGGGCGCCCAGGTTAAGTGTTAGCTTCTGGGTTTTGAGACACTGATTTCAGTATGACTCTTCTTTTTGAGGTCTTTGAGAAAAGTTGGGGTTGGGGAGGGATGAAGAAAGGTCCTGGAGTCTAGTCTCTTTTGAGTTTGTGAGCAGTGCCCTTTGTTGGTCAAGTAATAAAGCAGAAGTGGGCACTCCTGTTATATTGCAAGGTAGGAATTGGTTGTTAATCTTTGGAAATGAGTCCTAGGAGCTAAAGGCAGTTTAGTTTTGGGCATGATAAAGCTTTACTTTGCTGAGACTGGATGCTTGGCTCATCTTCTACTCACCAGGGTATGAGTGTGAGATGGTGAGAATGGACTGGTCAGAGCAGGTTAGGTCTCGCCTCTCAGTCAGAAGTGAAGATACCTTGGTCAGATCGGATCAGGGAAGGGGGAAAGGAAAATGCCATTTACAGAGCACCTGCTTTGTGTGCCTCATGTGCAACATAGGTTATTTTATTTAATTTCTAAAACAGTAACAACACTTATTTCATCACAGATTTATAGATACGGAAACCTGAGGCTCCGACGTGTGAAGTGACTTGTTTTTTAAGGTCACACAACTGGAAATTGGTGCACTGAGATTCAAACCATTCTTTGAAGGACACCAGAGCTCCTGCTTTACCTACTACTTTGTGTTATTCTTCCTTGACCTTAGGGCCTCTATTTATTTTCCACCCTCAAATGAGATATGATTGAGAAAGCATTCTGTAAGCAGTAATAAATACTCTTGTATCATTCAGGGCAGATTGAAAACATTTGGTTTGGGAAGAATTTAATAAAGGGACTTATTTATGAGGTCATAGGCAGAGTTTAAGGAAACCAACAAGGGATAATGCTGTATCCCTGGGCTATTAACAGTGAGAGAACTAATAGAAGGGGACATTTCTTATTAGTATTCTCAACTGTTGGCTTTGCCTTCCCCATCCCATGCTTACTTGGTACCTTAAGTACTTGGGGAGACAGAAAGTACCTTTTCAGTACATCCCTGCTGCTGGTAGCTCCCAGTCTGTAGGCTGTTTGATGGTTTGTAGGAAACCATGTGTGAAAGACTGAGCATCGTTCTGTGGCTCTACCACCTTCTCACCCCTTCCTCTTCTTCCTCACCCCCACTCTTTTGGGTGAGTGAGTGAGGTAGGTTAGGTGGGTAGTGGGGTGGTGGTAAATATTTGCTTCCCTTTTTCAGATTTTAGATTTACCTGAACTGGCCCCCATCCTTTATTACTATTTTCCTCCTCAGAGAAAGTGGTACACCTCTTTTTCTCAGACTAGTCCTGTATAACTGATTTTTCTGTCTATTATCCCCATCCTATTTATCTACAACCTGTTACTTTCTTCTTACTTCTTTTCCTCACTTGACAAACAACCTCAAGGATCTCCATCCTAAAATAAAATAAAACCAAACAATAAAAACTCTTTTTCTTGACTTTCCACCTCCAACCTCTCCTAGTTGCTTTAAGCTGTTGCCCTGTTTGCATCCTTCTATGTCACTAACTTTCCTGATAATTGCATTTTATATTTCTTTGGCTCCTAGTAGTCATTCTTTAACTAATTACTTTCCTAAGTTTATCTAAAACTTGATTATTAAAACTGACTGTTTTCAATCTTCATTCTACTTAGTCTCTCTGTAGACTATACAGTATGGCAATCTCTAATTTCTTGAAACTTCCTTTCCTTGATTTCTAGATTATCATTATTTCTTGGATTTCCCCTTTCATTTCTGGCTACCTTCACAGTCTCCAACACAGGTCCTCTTTTATTTTCCTAATTCCTTGTTTTCCCTAGAATGTTGCCTTTGGCTCCTTTCAGGACCTGCTGATGTCTTTGGATGATTCCATCCCTCTCCATAGCTTCATTTACCACCAATTAGTTGTTGACTCCTGGATGTATATCCCTAGTCTTGATTTTTCTCTTGAGCTTAAGTATTATATTTCTATTTGCTTTCTGGACCATGGATATCCTATAGGCGTCTCAAAGCCCAACATATCCCAAACTGTGTTAATCCTTTTTTCTAAAACACTGCTGCCTTTGTTATGCGTTCCTTGCCTGTTCTTTTACTGAATCTCTTATATTTCATATCTGAGTCTTTTCTTATTCTCCATTCATTTATCAGGTCTTGTTGCCTCTACTTCATGGCTAAGTTAAATGTGGAGGCAGATTATGTGCATTTGCATTCCAGTCTTGCTACTTATTAGCTGACTAACTTTACAGTATATTTAACGTTTCTCAGCTTTGATTTTCTTATGTGTAAAATAGAGATAACAGTACATCTAGAGTTTTACTATATATGGCACTTAGAATAAAGCCTGGCACATAGTAAGTGCTCATTATATGTTAGCTGTAATTACTTTTAATTCAATGTTCAGTTCCATGAGCATTTTTGAATGCCAGGCACTGTGTTGGCACTGTAATTGCCAAGAATGAATGATTATGGTCACTTTTGAAGGAGGTTGGTGTTATTGGCAGAGACATTACAGGTGTAAATAATTTCATTATCACATGGGACATGCTAAGATAAAGGTAAATCTCAGATTTATCTTTTCTAATCCCTTTCTTAGCACCTTACTTCATCTGCCATCTGCCTCTCTCTGCTCCACCTTATTATACTGCTATCTGACATGTTTTTAAAGGCAAATTTGATCTTGTCATTTCCTTGTCTAAAAAATCTTTTTTTGTTTCCGGGGTGTCAGTAGATAAAACCCAAACTCGTTAGCCTGCTATTCAGTGCTGATCACATCCTTCACCTATATCTACCCTTCAACTCCATATTGTTTCTTTCTTCTCTAAGTAGTCTGTGATTATGCCATCTCAAACTTGCAACTGTTTTGTCATGTTCTTTCATAGTGCCATATTTTTGTACATTACTGGTTTTTTTAATGAAAAGAATTTTTATTAATGTTTATCTATTTTTGAGAGAGACTGAGTGTGAGCGGCAGAAGGGGCAGAGAAAGAGGGAGACACAGAAGCAGGCTCTAGGCTCTGAGCTGTCAGCACAGAGCCCAACGTGGGGCTTGAACCCATAAACCCTAAGATCATGACCTGAGCCAAAGTCAGACTGTTAACTGACTGAGCCACCCAGGTACCTCTGTACATACTGTTTTTAGTATGAAGGCCTTTTCATCTGCTCTCTTTGTTGGCAATATCCCAATTGTTCAAGATTTAAGTCAGAAGTCATCTCTTTTCTGGAATCCTGTGATAGTCTTGCAGACAGAATTACTTGCTTTCTTTCATATCCCTGTGATACTTTTGTAAATATCTCTGTTTATAATATTCATTGGAGGTTTTATATATGCTCCCCTCCCAACTGTTTTTTTATCTGTCTTTGTATTTGCATTGATTATTTGTGTAGTGCTTAGTACATTATCAGTATGGATGTACAGTGAATGAGCCCTTCCTGCTGCTTAGGACTGGCCCTGCCCTTTATAAGACTGTCTCCTATTCTGCAGAAGATTTCCTAAAGTATAGTTGCTACCTTCCTTTGGTTGTGAGTTGGTAGTAATGATAAGAGAGAGTACCTGGGTGGAAGGGGGTTGTGGTAACATAACCTAAGGGCTAAGTGTGGGGCTGTTGCCAGGTCTCTGGGTTCCTTCAGCCCTTGGTGAGCTTAAAGAGGAAGGACAACTGAACCACGCCTTTCCTCTGAAGTTTTTGTACTTGTGAGAGATAATACTGCTGAGGGGGTGAGGGGTGTGATGGAGAAGGAGCTGTGAGCCATGGTCTAGGCCAACAGCTGTTTTGGTGCTTTTTCCCTTTCCCTAGTGAGGGTGTCACGTCATGTCCTGAGGTGTGAGTGTTGGCTCTATCTGGCAGGAGTGGGGTATATTTGTGTATTTGGGAATGTATCCCTGTATTCTTTGGTGGAATGAAAATTGTTCTGCTCTTTTGGTTGGCTCTGGATTTCCGCCTCTTAAGAGTGTTCAGCTAGTTAAGGGTCTCTTGAGTTATTTCCTACTGGGTGGGCTTCTAGGAAGGGACTGTAATAGGTAGGAAAAAATTTTTTCCTCCATAGTTTCAAAAGGTTGGAATCAGATGAAGATTGAGTTCCTTCCTTCCATCCTTCCTTCCTTCCTTCCTTCCTTCCTTCCTTCCTTCCTTCCTTCCTTCCTTCCTTCCTTCCTTCTTTCCTTTTGTTTTTAAGTAACCGCTATACCCAATATGAGGCTTGAACTAACAATCCTGACAGCAAGAGTTGCATACTCTACTGACTGAGCCAGCCAGGCACCCCAAGACTGGGTTTCTTGTTCCTTCATTCATTTGTTTCTTCATTCATCCCCTTAAGCATTCATATGTTCAGCAAATATTTACTGAGTCCCTGGGTATTGCTCTAGGTGCTGGAGACACAATAGTAAACAAAGTAGACAAACCTTGCCTTTAGTGAGCTTACATTCTGATGGAAGCTAGACAAATAAATAAGCAAATATTTTTAGATAGTGAAAACTGCTAAGAAGGAAGGAAGATTAGGAAGCGAGTGAAGGTGGGAAGATGTACTATATAAATAGAATTAAGTAAGGCCTCTCTGAGGAGACAGAATTTGAAAAAAATAGAATGATATGAACAATGTGAAGATCAGGGGAAGAGTACTCCGGGCCTAGAGAATAGAGAGTATTCTAGAAGGCCTGCATGAGTAAAGTATGAGTGAGGAGGAGGATGGTAGGAAGTTAATAAAGATTAGATCATAGAGTACCCAGAGGCCAAGGTAAGGAATTTGGATTATTATTAGTGTGATAGGAAATCACTGGAGGGTATTCAGCAGAGGAGAGATGTAACATAAGTTAGGTTTTAAAAATATTACTCTGGTTACTTTGTGTAGAATAGACTGTCAGGGGAGGGGGAAGCAAAACTGGAAGCATGGAGACCAGATTGGAAGCTATTGAAATAGTTAGATGTGTTTTGAGGGAATAGGTGATAGGGTTTGCTGATAAACTGGACATTGGAATTAAGGAAAAGAAAAAATAAGGATGATGGTCAAGTTTTTAACCTGAGCATGTAGGTGAATGTTGGTATCAGTTCTTGAGATGGAGAAGGCTGGAGGAGTGACAGGTTTGGTGGTAGGGATGAGTTCTGTTTTAAACACATTACATTTAAGATGCTATGTGTGTACGTATGTGCGTGGACATTTCAGTGGATTGGTGGCTCTGAGTTCTTCCTCTTGGGGAGTGGAGGGAGGCAAACGCCTGTTAATCTCTTCCTTTCTCTTTCTCTTTGATTTAGATTTGCAGGTCTGGATTGGGCCGTGACCTCTGGGCTCCCAACTCCAGCCGGGTGTATCTTCTGGCTCCATGGCCAGCTACTGGCTCCTACAGACCAGATGAAGCAGACTAGAGACACAAGTGGAGAAAGCTGCCAGCTGGCAAATTCTCAGAGTGTGGCCTTCTGGCCACTGGCCCTGCCCACCCTACCTCATGGAGAGGATGAACTGGCTGAGCAGATTGGCCTCCCGGGGCCCTGGGCACCGTGTACCTCAGGGGTCCAGTCTGCAGACCCCTGTCATGGCTGACCCTGAGACCTGCCTTATGGTCTTCAAGAATCACTGGTCCCAGGTAGGAGATTCTATGCCAAATGGCCTAATCCACTGGCTGCTCCTAACTACTAATCTACTAACCTTCAGTTTTCTCTCACCATCCCATTTAGTCATCATATCATCGTAGATTCCTACTGTCTTCTGTTTCTTCAGGTAGTGCGAATTCTGGAGCGGCAAGGCCCTCGGGCAGCTCCTGGGGGTGCGGATGATCTCAGTGCTGTGCGCAACCACACTTACCAAATGTTGACACTTCTGGTAGAAGATCGCGCGGTCCCCTCGGCCCCCACGGCTCCTGGGCCCTTGTTGGAATTTGCTTTGCGTGAGGACCTGCTAACTCGTGTGTTGGTTTGGCAGCTTCAATGGGATGAGCTTGGGGACGGGGTTGAGGAACGGCGGGCTGAGCAACTGAAGCTGTTTGAGATGCTAGTGAGTGAAGCTCGCCAGCCACTGTTGCGACACGGTCCGGTTCGTGAGGCTCTGCTGACCTTGCTGGATGCCTGTGGCCGCCCTGTGCCCAGTAGCCCAGCACTGGATGAAGGCCTGGTGCTACTTCTCAGCCAGCTGTGTGTGTGTCTGGCCCGGGAACCTTCATTGCTCGAGTTCTTCCTGCAGCCACCTCCTGAGCCTGGAGCTGCCCCCCGCCTTCTCCTCTTTTCTCGCCTTGTTCCCTACGTCCATCGAGAGGGCACGCTGGGCCAGCAGGCCCGTGACGCCCTACTTCTGCTCATGGCTCTGTCGGCCGGGAGTCCCACTGTGGGCCGCTACATTGCAGATCACTCTTACTTCTGCCCGGTCAGCACCTCCTGGGATGGGGGGTGGGCTATGGTGTATTGATACTGGACAGCACCTTGCTATCCAGAAGATGTGGAGGGACTGTGTACTGGGTACTTTTCCTTTAGGTGGTAGCCCCCTGGGTTTGAAAGCAGTACCTGGAGTTGGGGTGGGGATGAAACATGGGCTTAGGTGGACAGCCCAGGTACTGAGGCTCTTTGTAGGCCAGTGTTCACAGGTGATGTCCTGGCACATTGGGTAACTAAATATCTGCTTGGGGAATAGCTCTTTCCCCTACTCCCATCAAAACTCTGGGTTAAAAGCTCCCCTGGTTCCTTTTTATATATTGTCTGAGCTTTTGGTAACCTGTCCTTGGGGATGGCCCCCAGGTGCTGGCCACAGGGCTGAGTGCCCTGTATTCCTCACTGCCCCGCAAGATTGAGGTTCCAGGGGATGATTGGCACTGCCTGCGACGGGAGGACTGGCTGGGGGTGCCAGCCCTTGCGCTCTTCATGAGTTCCCTAGAATTCTGCAATGCAGTCATTCAGGTGGGATTGCACTTCCCAGGAGGTCTGGTCCTTGGTCATTCTGGGGAGATGGGGTGGGAAGGGGGCACATTCCCTGGAGTTCTGTTATTCTGCCATCTTGGGGGTGGGGTATCTGCTTGTACCATTCTATTGCCTTCCAGACAGTGGCCACCTCACATTCCTCCTCCTTCTCTCTTGCACTCCTGCAGGTGGCTCACCCTTTGGTGCAGAAGCAGCTAGTTGATTATATCCATAATGGGTTCTTGGTGCCTGTAATGGGACCTGCCCTGCATAAGGTGAGAGTTATGGGTGGCAAGGCTGAGGGGTGGTGACCCCAATGCCAGGACCAATGCGGGAGGCAGTGGGCTGGGTACTCCTCCCCATTTCCTTGTCTGCTCCTAGTTCCTCCTTAGAGCTCGGGGAAAATAATTCAGTATATGTGCAGAGAGGCCTTAAATTTCTGAACTTTCCCTCCCCTTCGTCCAGACCTCTGTGGAGGAGATGATCGCCAGTACCGCCTACCTGGAGCTTTTCCTACGGAGTATCTCAGAGCCTGCTTTGCTCCGTACCTTCCTGCGATTCCTGCTGTTACACCGGCATGACACCCACACTATCCTTGACACCCTTGTTGCCCGTATTGGCAGCAACTCCCGGGTATGGCCCCTACCTCTGTCCTGGCTTACCTGGGTGAGCCACCTTCTCTCTCTGACCTTTGTTTTGGGAGGGTGTGCCTGCCCTTCTTTGGTCTTTGTCTCCAGCAATCACTTCAAAGTGAGGTGGCATTTACTTTCCAGTATTAAATTTTTGACCACTTAGGGAGTAGGTAACTACTCCTTTGCTTTTGTAATATAGGAATCTAGAACACAGTTTCTTTTTCTGGATAACCAGCTGCTCATCATGACTAGGGGTTTTGCTATTGTGCTATACTTGCAATGTAGCACTGGCCTGGGGTTCTCTTCAACTGTATATTGTACTGTGGCCTGCTATGGGTGACCCAAGATCACTTCTCCAGGTTTTGCATTTGCTTTGATAGGTGATCCAGCTGCTGCTGGTATGCTTAGCTTTTTTTCCCTTTGGATTTGCCACATTTGAACTGCTGTAACTTGGGGCACCCATCTCCCCACTTTACCTACTTACACATTTCTTTCCTCCTGAACATTTTTACTGAATGTTCACTATGTGCCTTATTGTTTTCTCCTACTAAAGATAAGTGGTAAACAAAGTAGACATAGTTGCTGGCTTCATGGAGTTTCCTTTATAGAGGAAGTAGAACACAAACCCATTAATAAAATAATTGAAAATTGTAGTCACTGGTATGAAAAAACTAAACAGGAAGCTTAGAAAATAATAGAGTGGTCAGAAACATCTCTGAGGAGGGGACATTGAGCTAAGACCTAAAGGTCATGAGGGAGTTTACCTATTAGGGAACAAGTAAAGTCTGGGCAGAGGATGCAGCTTGCAAAGTACATGAGATGGGGATGAGTTGAATGTATTTGAGGAAGTGACAGACCAGTAAGACTGGAGGTGTAGTAAGCAAGGGGGAGAAAGGAATGAGGTGAAAGTAGAGAGGTAGGTAAGATTCAGTCATGCATGGCCTTGTAGACTGTGGTAAGCAGTTTGGATTTTAACCAGTAGAAATATGTATGAAATAGGAGTAAGTCGTTTCCAAGTAATAAAGACCCAGAGTCTTTCTAGGGGAATAAAGCATTTGTTTAGTCATGAACTTTATGCCATTTATTTAGCTCTGGAACCATTCTTGTTATCTTCTTACAACAAATACTTGAAGTTCCCTAGGTCCTTATATTTAAAATAGAAGTTCTTGGATTACTAAAGGTTCTGGAAAACTGTTGAAGATCATTGAGATACCTTGAAGTACCTGGTAGTAGGCCTCTCGATAGGTGAGGTTTTGGGATAGCTGTTTTGTGTAGGTGAGGTTTCTGAATAATGAAGGGTATGGATGAAGTATTCTATACTGACTTTGATTAGACCAGTGTTGCTGAACAAGGTGCATACTTCAGGACTTGAAAGTGGCAACAGCTACAACAGCTTCTAAGGCTCTCTGCCTTAGATCTCTTAGAGTATAATATGCAGGGCATGTGTATTTTTACAATATTCCAAAAAGTTCTTACGATACATGCCTGAGTTAGTTAACAATTATTGGCAAAAGTCAGTAGGGAATAGATGTCATAGCTTTGATTTTAAAAAGATGTCAGTTTCTCATTATGCTAAAGTTAGACCTTTGTCCTCTATCTATTTGACCTGATAGAATGTCCTATTCATGTTTTGAGACCGTTAATTTCCTACTTGAGGTTTATTATTTTTTTTCCTATGCTGGGCTCTATCCATGTTGCTTTTGCCTTAATCTTATCCTCACTCCTTCGATTTTCTCTCATTGGGTTTAGTCTTGAGCATTTAATTTTTTTAGTCTTACATTTGGTCCTCTGGTCTCAAAAGCCTTCATATTCTTGAGGTATTTCTTCTTGGTTCTGGCTTCTCGGAGGACCAGATTGTTTCTGATTTCAGGATGCCTGTGTTAAACATGCAGTGGCTTTTCTTTCCATTGTTTGGCCTTTTTAGTCTTGATTCTTTTGGCCTGATTTTGAACTTCTTTAAACTTGTCTTTTGTGGCTTAAAGTGAATGCTGACTAGTCAGTCTGTGTGCCTGACTATCTGTTTTAGTTTCCCATTGCTGTCATAACAAATCACCACAAACATAGTGGCTTAAAACACACAAATTTATTACCTTACATTTCTGTAGGTCATACATCTGATACAGATCTCATTAGGCTAAAATAAAAAATGTTTGTCAGGGCTGTGTTCCTTTCTGGAGGCTCTAGGAGTAGATATGTTTCCTTGTTCAGTAGGGTTGCTGGTAGAATTTATTTCATTGCAATTTTAGGACTGAGATTCCTGTGTTTTTGCTGGCTGTCAGCTAAGGACCATTCGCAGATTCTAGGTCCTTGGTTTGTAGCCCCCTTCCTTTCATCCTCAAAGCCA
The DNA here is from genome assembly GCF_006229205.1 of Suricata suricatta. Taxonomy (NCBI): domain Eukaryota; kingdom Metazoa; phylum Chordata; class Mammalia; order Carnivora; family Herpestidae; genus Suricata; species Suricata suricatta. The sequence continues at coordinate 50,463,684 of NC_043710.1, forward strand.
TCAATGGTGGATCAAGTCTGTCTCAAGCTTCAGATTTCTTTTTGACTCAGCTGGAAAAGGTCTTCTGCTTTTAAGGACTCAATTGATTTGATTGTGTCTTCCTGGATAATCTACGCTACTCTCCCCACCTCAAATTTCATAACCATAATCATATCTGCAAAGTACCTTTTGTCATACAATGTAAAATACTTACAGTCCTGGAAATTAGGACCTGGACATCTTTGGGGGACCTTCAGTGAATGTGAATGTTTTCATTGCTAGTTAAGATGGTCATTTAGGGTAAATCTGAACATCCATGCAAGTATCCAAATATGTGAACTGCTCTCTCATCACTTTCCCATTGCAGTTGGCTTTTAATCCTCCCACGGTTATTTAGTAAATGATGAGCACCTAGACTGTGCAATGTGCTCTGGACTAAGACCCAATAGTTGTTTTCAGGGAGCTCCATAAGGGAAGTAGAGAGAAAGTGTTGTGGGGATTCAGAGGAGAGAGGGAGTACTTACTTGTGTCTGTTCTCCTCCACTTTCTTCGCCTAGCCAGAGAAGAACCACCCTTCTTATTTTCTAAAACAAATGGTTTCCTCTATTCTGGACCCACCTGTTTTTTCCTTTTCCTGTCAGCTGTGCTTGAGCTTTTCTTTCTTCTACCTTCTGAGAGATACATCAGTGTTGGAGAGGTGACTCAGACTCCTCGTTCACAGCCCCGCCCACTTCCCAGCTGGGATTCTTCCAGGTTCTCTCTGGTTTCTTGTTGGTAGGCATTTAGTGACTGTGCAGCCGCAGTCTCTGCTGACAGGCGTTCACTTAGTTATCATATTGTGGTTGTCATTCTATTAGTCATTCACTCAGTCCCAGTATTTCTTAGGGTCTTTCTTCATGGGTATTCATTACATTAAGTACTGTGGGAATCTCTGCTTACAGGGGTATGTAGCCAGAGTCTGCTGACATGTGTGTATGGTCTGTAGAAATACAGAACCTGACACATGGTTCATTCTTATCTGTAAATAGTGAGGTCTTGCCTATAAAGGTCATGTGATCATTTATTTACTGCTTGAATGATTGTTATGTGCCAGGCCCTGTACACACACTACTCTAGGAGTGGTTGGCTGGGCCTGGGGCTGGGAGGGTTCCCATTTGGTAAACATCTTGGTGGGTAGAGAGCTCTTATGGTGACTCCCTCCCTCCTCCCCCACCCCCCCAGCTCTGCATGGTCTCTCTGAGTCTCTTCAGGACCCTACTGAACCTCAGCTGTGAGGATGTCCTGCTGCAGCTGGTTCTCAGGTACCTGTGGGGGCAGGGCTGAGGGATGGCTGATCCTGAACTCTCAAGGCCTTATGCATTGCTGGGCGATGGGTTGTATCGGGGTTGCTCATGTGCAGCATGGCTTAGCCATGTAGTTCCATTGGCCTGATGTTCTTGGAGCCTAGCTTGGCCATGTAGTTCCACTGGCCTGATGTTCTCCCAAGCCCTGTCCTTCCTTTCTGATCTATCCTGTGCCCCTTCTTCTGCTTTCCCAGGTATCTTGTTCCATGTAACCATGTGATGCTGAGCCAGAAGCCAGCTGTACGTGATGTGGACCTATATGGACGAGCTGCGGACAAGTTTCTCTCCCTAATCCCACGCTGTTGTCGGCATCGTGCCCCTAGCCCACCCCGTCCAGAGCATGCCTCATGGGCACGAGGTGGGCCTAGCAGAGAGGCAGGGAGAAGGGAGGACACCACGGGTATGGCCTGTGTTCTGGAGAGCCTAGCAAGAGGTGGGGTTAGGGTGGGGTGGGGGGAGACGGTCATGAGTGGCATTTCCATCTTTGGGGAGGTCAATGCCTTAACTCCACCAAAGAAATTTAGCTTCTGAGCAAAGCTACTCCTCTTCTTCATTCCAGTCGTATATAGTTTCTATTTTCCATTGTTTCTTTGGTGTTGGGGGTGGTGAGAGGGGGTGGTGGATGCAGAAAAGCTTAATTTAGAGGGTGGAGAATCAGCTGCCTAAATAGGTCACATGTCCTTGCTGCTTCACTGCCTTCCCACTTAGTCTCCCTAGGTGCCTTATCCCTCCTCCTGGCCCTCTGTCTGTCTGATTCCTTTTATGTTTTTTTCCCTCTGTAGGCCCTGGAAGCCCAAGTGTTGACTCCTCTTCTGTGGTAACAGTGCCTCGGCCCTCCACACCATCTCGTCTGGCCCTCTTCCTGCGACAGCAGAGTCTGGGTGGCTCGGAATCCCCAGCTCCAGCCCCTCGCTCACCAGGGCTCGCTGCATCCCCAGCCTCCAGCCCTGGCCGACGGCCCAGCCCTGTGGAGGAGCCTGGTGAGCTGGAAGACAATTACCTGGAGTATCTGCGTGAGGCGCGCCGTGGTGTGGACCGGTGTGTCCGAGCCTGCCGTACCTGGTCTGCCCCCTATGATGGCGAGCGGCCCCCTCCTGAGCCCAGTCCTGTTGGCTCCCGGACTAAGAAACGCAGCCTACTGCCTGAGGAGGACAGGGACAATGTGGGGGAAGGGGAGGAGGAAGAGCTGGGGAGTGGAGGGCTTGCTGGGGGTGCAGGGGAGGGCCCTGGCCACCTGCCCCCTCCCCAGCTCAATGGGATGCCAGGACCATGGCCTGAGGGGGCCAAGAAGGTTCGTCGGGTACCTCAGGATGGGGCTGGGGAACTGTCAGAGAGCACCCCTGAGGGCATGGCAGGACTAGAGGGCTTTGGGCAGGAGCTCCGGGAACTGGAGGTGGCATTGAGCAATGGGGGGGCTGGCTCAGAACCCCCACTAGAGCCTCCACTACCTCTTGAGGAGGAGGAGGCCTATGAGAGCTTCACCTGTCCCCCTGAGCCCCCCAGCCCCTTCCTCAGCAGCCCTTTGCGGACGCTCAACCAGCTGCCAAGCCAGCCCTTCACTGGTAAGCTACTTAGCCAAGGCCTTCCCCTTTGCATACTCTCTGCATGTATTCGACATGTTTGTGCTGATTTCTGAGACTTCTTGTCCATATCATTTCCGTGTACTTGCCCAGATCCTCATCCATTTTGCTTGAATCCTTTCCAGATACATGTCATACTTGTGTCTCTGTGTCTGTGTATACGTCTTCCATGCTTGTGCTGGTTGGAATATTAATTTATGTCTGAGCCTTGTATGTTCTATGTGCATGTTCCTCCTCTTCCCCAGTCTGGCCATTTCCTGGGATTGTGATCAGGATGTGTTTGGTGTTTCCTGGTGAATCACAACAGTATATCAGAACAATATATATGGAGGACGTATGTGGTGTCCTGTATGTGAGGCACCTGTAAGCCATGCTGTTCCATGCTGTTCCCACCAGTATATTTGTCTGGGTGTTGGGTCTCCTGTCAACTTTTCTGTGGACCAAGATCATCTCTTTTGGCATTCCCCTACTCTGCCCTCCTTTCTTCTCCCAGTCTCTTTAGAGAAGGACTCAATTTCAGGTTTTTCCTGTTCTCTGTTCTTGTACCTGGTTGGTTGCTATGAGTACCCAGTAAAAATTTCTTCAAAACTTGCGGTTAGTAATAAGGACTGAAGCAGATAGAATGAAATACCTCTTTGAGAGTAAGTGACAAAAGTGTAGCCCTGATCCTCCCAGCTGAGTTCTTTTGGTCTTTCTAAAGGCCGTGGAGCTAGACCTGACCCGAGTGGCTGGGCTCACTCCTCTTTGTTTTTATTTGAGAACCAGCTTTACCATCCCAGCTTTTATCTAGGTCTTATCCTTACTCCTCACCTCACTCTAGGGGACAAATGAACAAACAAACAAAATACAGCACCTCTGAGAAGCAGTGTCTAGACACACCTTTAGTGTCCCTCCATGTCACTGACATGTGTAAATCACTTACTATGATGTTAGTTCCTTGAAAGAACTCAGCACATGGTAGCTTTTTACTAGAATTATCATCTTTTGGGTGTATGGCAGATATAAGTTGACCAAGGTATCTACTCATCTTATGGTTTTTTGTAGTCAAGTTACCGTGCCTTGATCAGTAGATGTCCCAGCGGGGCCTGGGATATGCTGCCCTCCTGCTTGTGCAGCATCGGGGCTTCTGCTCTAGAGTCATGACAGCTCCCTCTTGGAGACTACAGAGAATGTCTTTCCAGTTATTTAGGCTTTGCTTCCTGCTCAGTACCACTAGAAGGTGGTATGCAGGTTTTACCACATTCTTGAAATATTAACTGAAGCCGCGTCTCTTTTCTTCTTTGTAAACTCCTCTGAGCTTTTTGAATTTTCTCATGCAAGAAAGTCCCAGGAAATGAGAGAAACAGAAGGACAGAATTATGGGGTATCTTAGGACCCTGTTAAACTAGAGTTCTGTGGAGCTAAGGCCGGTCATACATATTTGGAATAGAGACTGTTCCAGGATCTTTTTTGGAATTCATTGCCTGTTTTCCTTTCATCATTTTCCTGTCTCAGTTCATGGTACAGTTCTTAGGTATAATCCCTTTCCCTTACAGATCACTGGTCAGACAGACTAATGGTTCTAGAGGCCACGTGCTGGTGATCTGGCTCAGTTGAGGCCGATTCTCCCAGTAGATGATTCTAATCCCTTCTGTTATCCTCTCGCTCAGCAGAGTCTACTCTTAATGAGTTTTCTCTGACTCTGAACTAAACATTTTTCTATAAATTCTCTTCTACCTTCTTGATTGCTAATTTCTTCTTTGGGGCTTCCAGAGATTTCTGCCCTATCTTTAAGTTGGCCTGTGTAGTTGCCTTTGTCTTTGTTACAGTTCATTCTTGCTTTCTTTATGATTAAAGTATAGTGTTATCCTCTGTTTTGTGTGTAACCTGATTCTTCTTTTGGTCCTAATCACTTTCTTGCTTGTTCTTTCTTCTGTTATGTCTCTTGGGTGAAACTTTTTAAAACACTGAGAGACATTATATAGCGTATAGTTATTACTGAAACCTTATAATTTGCTACATCTTAGGCTAACTGCTTTATAAGAATATTCTTTGATCCTTTTAATAATCTTGTGAGGTGGGTGTATTTTATTTTGTTAAGTAGGACACTATGCTTAGAGAATTTTGATTCATCCAGTAACTTAACAAGTAAAGGATAAAGCTGGAATTGGAAACCAGGTCTTTCTGACTCCAGAGCCTATGATCTGGCTCTTCATCTTGAGTATAAAGCTGGCATGTGGGACTCTTGGGTCCACATGGTGTCTGCCATTTCATCTCCTCCAGAGTAGGTGATCACAGGATACTTAAATATACACAGACACTGATATACAAATGATTTTCATCTAGTAGTGGGAGGTCTCTTGGTTTTGGGAGGAATGCGTGCAATGTGCATTGTGTTCAGGCCTTGTATCCTTGTGCCCACCCTCCCCAGGCCCCTTCATGGCTGTGCTCTTTGCCAAACTCGAGAACATGCTGCAGAACTCCGTCTATGTCAACTTCCTGCTGACGGGGCTGGTGGCCCAGCTGGCCTGTCACCCCCAGCCCCTGCTCCGCTCTTTCCTGCTCAACACCAACATGGTCTTCCAGCCCAGTGTCAAGTCCCTGCTGCAGGTGTGCGATGCATGCATGCATGGGTGCGTCCGGGCTCCATGGTGGGCCAGGCCCACAACTGGAGTGATCCTGGGGGGGCTGGGAACAGGCTCAGTGGGATTAGAAAGGACCATCAGTCTAGAGCCACACAGAAATGTCATGAAGTTGTGCTTCATAGGTACTGGGTTCTGTGAAGAATAAAATTGAGAGCTTTGCGGCCTCCCAGGAGGACTTCCCAGCACTGCTATCCAAAGCCAAGAAGTACCTCATTGCCCGTGGCAAGTTGGACTGGGCCGAGGGCCCTGCAGCAGGACCTGCCCCCCGCCGCTCTGATCCCCTAGGTGAGGCCTACTCCACTGCTCCAGTCCTTTTCCTGCCTTCCCTAGATAGTTAATTAACCCAGGTAAATTGAGCTCTTATTAAAGGTGAAACCTTGTGCCATGAACTGAAGAGCTGTAGGAAATTGAGTCTTGATGTTTGTCCTCTGGCTTGTGGTCAGGGGATAAAATATAGTTGTGTCCACTAAGAGCCAAATCAGCAGCACTAGCAAAAACTGAAGTAGTAAGATAGGCAAGGGGACAGAGTAGTGTCTAGGTTAAGGGATTGTTGCAGTTTGGGAATAGGCATGGCATTTGACATGGTCCTCAAGAGATAGATAGGACTTGGGTAGCCAAAGGCGTGGGATGGCTTTACTCTTTTGTCCAGGGGACAGCACGGACTATTGTGTTGGAGCAGGGGATTTGGACGGTGGTGGAGCAGTTGGCAATAAGACTGGAAAGATTAGGGCAGAGCCCAGATTAGGTTCTCAGATTAGGAGTTGGGCTGGGTAGAAGTTGTGATCTTTTGGGCAGTGAGAACCCATTGGAGGTTCTTAGATATGAGAGTGGAGAGATAAGCATATTAGTTCATGTGATAAGTGAATTGGAGCCAGGAGAAAATAGTCAGGAGGCTTCTGCTGAAATGCAGATGTGACCTGCAAAGTTTGAATTAGAATAGTGGAAACAGAAAGGAAGAATTTGATAATGTGGAAATGGAAAGGAAGTCTTGGCAGAGTTTGGTGAATGGTTGTGGAGTACAACGAAGAAGGAAGAATTAAATGTGGCCATGCAGTTTTAGTTAAATCTAGATCTTCCATCAGTAAGTGTCTGGGCGTTTGCTGTATGTACTATCCCTTGTCTTTGGCACAGGCTACTCAGAGAGGTACAAGATGAGACATCTGCTTTTAAAGAACTGACAGTCTGGAGAGTGACTAGAGAAATGTAATGACTGGGAAAGCAAGGTCCCAAAGGTGGTAGAAGTAGTGGGATCCAGTGCACCAGGGAAGGATTAACTTTGGACAGGAAAAGACTTTTTTCCCCTTTTGAGACAAATGAGGATAGATCAAAGGAGGAAGTGATACGTACCCATGGAGTTGTAAGGTGTGGAGGGCAAGGTCAGGAAATTGAAGTCCTTTATTTGCTAATCAAAGTAGGAAGCAAAACAATATGCTAATACAAGAGAGCAGGGGTGAGATGGACGTATGAGAGATGTGGGTTGGGAAGACAGTACCAGAATGGTTATTATACAGCTGTGCAGACCCAGCTGAAGTTCCTTAGCACGATTTCCTCATGGTACAGCACTGTGAATCTGTCTTATTTCCATAGTGCTAGTATTGGGTTCACTGTAGAAGCAAGTAAGAGTCTAAGCCCTTGAACTCACAGATTACTGTATGAGATAGAAGACCTATAAACTATAAACAAGTTACTACAGTACAGTGTGATAAAGGCAGTGAAATGGGAAGTCAGTGGAGGGCAAATCAGAAGTTTCTCAGAGGGGTGAGGATAATAAGATTAGGCCAAGGATGATGAAAACAGTGGGGAGAGCAAAATTAAGGCCTAGAGGGCTACAGAAGTATGTAAGGATCTTGGAGAGTTCCAGGAAGAGCAGTACGTGTGGGTGCAAAAGCAGGGGAGGGTGTAAAGAGTTTGGACAAGAGGTTAGAGGGGGCAAGTGAACCTGGTTGTGAAAGGTTCTGAATGCCATAGTATGCCTGTGCAGCGTATCTCTCTAGCCAATATTAGAGATAGAGAGTGGTAACTGTAACGTGATCTATAGACTGCCTTAGAGATGGGACAAAGATCCAGATCCAGAGACAGGAATCTAGGAAGAAAATTAGAGGAGAGATGGCAGTATTTTAAATGGTTCATTTGAGTTTAAACGAAGGTGAAGTTTGGCCATGTGAAGTTGTCTTCACTGACGTGAAGTAGGAGTAGGCTTTGGTGGATCTAGGAGAGGCACTGGTGGTAGGCAAAGTGGTGGCACAGGAGAGCAGATTGTGGAGGGGTAGTGGAGTATGATGGAACTGGTAACGTCCCTGGACTATTATTGCATGTACATCCCGTAGGTGGTGAAGGAGCAGAGGCTGTGGGTTCTGTGTTATAGATAGGCAGAGGGGAGGTGGAAGTGGTTGGTTCTAGTTCAGGAGCATAAGGTAAGGGTGTGTTATAGCCTGAGGACAAGTAGCTTAGTGATGGTAGGATAACAGTTGGAAAGGGAGGAGCAGTTAGAGAGTCCCTCAGAATGAGAGGGCATGGAAAAGGGGTCTTGGTTGGGAGTGAAACTGTTGAAGTATTGACTGACTAAGAAGACTAAGGGTGATGGTTGGCTTGGTGGGGAGGTAGCATTTTGGTTTTAGAGTCCTAGTCCAGACGTCTGTGAACCCAGGGAGGGGGGCATCTCTCAGACTGAGAGAGCATGCCTTACCCCAGCACCTTCATGATCCTCGATACCCATTTATTCCCAGTGAAGAGCCGGAGGCCATCCTTGGGGGAGTTACTCCTGCGGCATGCACACAGTCCAACCAGGGCCCGGCAAGCGGCACAGTTGGTTCTTCAGCCTGGGAGAGACGGCGCAGGACTTGGACTAGGTGGGGGCTCCCCTGGGGCTTCAACTCCGGTTCTACCCCCTCGGGGTGGGGCCCCTGAGCGCCAAGGTGAGGCTCTGCGAGTCAAGAATGCTGTCTACTGTGCAGTCATTTTCCCTGAGTTTCTCAAGGAGTTGGCTGCCATCTCCCAGGCCCATGCTGTCACCTCACCTTTCTTGTTGGATACTTCAGAGGAGGGATCCGGTCCTCCTGTCTCAGGCTTCGGGCCCCTCAATCCTTAACTTTCTTCCATGGACAATCAGGGCTTCTAGTGGCCTGGGCTGGGGCCGGGGTATAGGCTCCTTTTTATGTTTGGAGGCAGTGGCAAGAGGACTTTTTAATTTATTTCTGATGAATGTTTTATGGAGAACTTGTTGCAATATGTATAAAAGGGAAATCTCTATTCTCTGCTTATTCTTCTTTCCCACCCTTTTTCTCTGGGGCTGGGGCCCCAGGAAGGTTGTACATAAATGGGAGGTCAGGGGTATTTTCTCTCTCGTGAGGACGTTGGTGCCAAGGTTTCAAGGTGCTTCTTACACCCTTAATGGGTCAGGGGGTCATGGAGCCTAGGGGAAAAAAATAGGGACTCTTCTCCAGCCCCAAGACAGAAGAAGCACATGGGCCCAGGATGGTTTGGGGGAGCAGCAGCTGATGTTTATTGGGGACCAGTATCCCTATGCCAGATCTTGGGGGCCTTGCCCCCTGCATCTCTCGCTTCAGCTTCATTCGTCGCTGTCGAACTCTGAGGACAGACCCTGCAGCAGGGGCAGGGACATGGAGTGCCGGTCGGGGTCCCCGGGGCCCCCACCCTGGACTCCAGGTGGGGGGCTTCGGGGGCTGAAGAGCCAGTTCTCTGCCAGGGTTGGGGATAGTCACAGCTTGACTCATGCCCTGGTCTTTCTGCCTCCCTGGTCCCTCCCTCTGGCCCTCTGTGCCCTCTGTGCTGTGCCCACCCCCTCATCAGGTACATGCTTCCATTTCCCCACCCCTGGCTCCCTCACTCCATCCTCTTCATCAAGATCCAATGAAGATTTAAGGGGTGCCCCCCACATTCCTGGCGCACACATGTCTATATTCCCCACATCCCCTCCCTCCAGCAGATCCCATCTTTCTCAGCTTCATATCCCCTAGCAGTACCTGACACCATCTGGGGCTTCCTGCGGAAGGGGTTCCGGCCCTTGTAGGAGAATCTGGTGGGTCTGTCCTCTGGCCCTTCCTGAGGAGGTGGTGTAGGTGGGGCTGGGACAGGTGGGGGCATAGCAGCAGCTTCAGGGGTGTTGGCAGGAGCTGGCATGGGGGCCAGAGGTGGCATGATACGGAGGTCGGGTCTGACCCAATTGGCCCCATGGGGCAGAGGATCTTTGGTCAGAGGCTTCTGCGGTCCTAGCACTCCTTTGGGCTGCAGTGAGAACTTAAGGCAAGAGAATGCAACAGGCAGGGACCGTTGTAACCGGAGGAGCTGGGGCTCTTGGGCTGTAGGCAACAGCCCCAGCTGCAGCCAGGAACAGGAAAAGACCTGGTAGATGACATAGATACTGTGGGTGCTTCGGAGCCAGGGAAGATTTTGCTGTAGGCTCACCTGCCCTGGTTGCAGCAACAGGAAGGCCACCTTCTTGCGCAGGCCACCCACGTGCAGGCGGATCCGGCAGGGCTGCCCATCCAACAGTCGCATTTCTTCATAGGCTATCTCTGCCCGGCCATTTGGTGAGTATTCCTGAGTGCAGTGGGCAAAGGCACCCTCAGATCCTGCCTGTTCCACAAGGTTTGGTAGTAGACCCACTGGTTGTAGTGCCCGCCGACCTTGCCGACTTGGTAAAGCCAGGCGGGTGTGGGCTGGTCGGGACTGCTTCACTAGCACACCCAGTAGGTCATAGCAGGCTGCATCCGACAGGAAAGGTACTGCCACTACGTTGGGTCCAAAGCGCTCCTCGATAACCTGCAGATGGCCAGGTTATAGGTCAGGGACTGAGTTAGGGTCAGGTGTTACCTGGTAGCCTACTCTAGATTGACCCTCCTGCTGTTCCCTGCACAGTTACATTTCTACAACATGCTCAGACTGTTAGGGTTCCTGCTTATTTCCTAGTTCTCTCCTGTAGTAAAACCTTGAATATACTATGTGCCAGACCCTGCTAGATACTGGGAATACATAAAAGCAAGAGACTTGGACCTTATCCTATCATAGCCCAGTCTAATGGAGGAGACAAATATGTACACAGTGGTCAACTAAGTAAGATAATAGAGAGCAAGGGTGTGGAGGAGACTAGCATGATTTAACAGCTTTTGTCTTTGATAGAAGAGGATCAGAGAGGGTTTCTTGGTGATAATACATGAGCTTTGAAGGAATCAGCTAGGTAGGATGGTCAGTCCAGGGAGAGGATATGACCAGTTAAAAAACGTGAATTTATAAACTAGGAGGGGCACATTCAGGAACACATAATTTCATTGTACTTAAACATAGGGTATGAAGAGGGATAGGCACACAGGAACAAGACTATGAAAGATCTTGTGTGTGTGCTAAGTGACAGGAGTTTAGTTCTGAGGGCAATGGAAAACCACTTGAAGGGCTCTGGGCAAGAGGGCAAGATCAGAAGGGCACTTTAGAAGGTTAATTTTGAGTAGGAAGACAAAATAAGGAGAGAGAAAAATCAGTTAAGAGTATTGTAATATTGCAAGCAAAACATGATGAGGCCTTCAACTAAAATAATGGGGGAAGATATTTAGGTTGTAGAATGAGTAGAACATGATCACTTAAGGGGTATGGGAAAAGGTATCCTGAAGAATTAGTTATTAGATGACTGACTGTCATCACCACAAATGGGTACGCAGAAATAGGTTGGCATGACCATTCTTAAACATTTTCTGCCCTAGCTGTAGGGGAGAGTGCCTTTAGGGATTTGAGGCCTCATCTTTGTAATGCTGGTACTAGTATGCTTTCAGGGATTTGAGTTCATCTAGGTTTTGTCCTCCTTGTCTTGGCCTTTTTTGGTTTGGTTAACCCAGTTATGGAAAGTTTAACTTCCTGACCAACTGGGAAATCTTATCCCTAGTATTTGTACTTGGGTATGATCTTGACTCATCAAAGATATTGCTAGCTGAGACTTCTGGCTCTGTGTTCTGCTAGGCAGTACATAAAATTCCTTTTTTGAATCCCTTTCCTGTTTGAGACCTGTTCTATTTTTAGAGTAGCATTTTTCCTGTGTTCTACTCCCCTTCCTCAGCTCCCAATTCCCACATGTCTGTCCATGTACTGATGGCATTACCTGCTTTACTGGCCTTCAGGTAGGATTCATCAATGGTCCCTTAAAGGTCAGTCTGTTTTTTGCTACGTAGAACTGTTTTGGAAGTGCTGCCCCATAGGATAAGAGGAGGGTAGCAAACTGATGGAGCTGTGTCTGCGCTATAGACACGCTGAGGTAGCTTGACAACTACCATCTTTTGTCACCTAGTCAGGGAAATACGTGGTGCTTTTTCTTTTTCTTTTCTTTTCCCATTTGAAATACTAGTGTTTATCATGGTGCTTTTTCTTAAACTGCATGGAATAATTTCCCATAATTCCTCTCCTTTGCTTTACTGGGACATGGACCACTTTCTTTTTGGTGGGGACATCACGCTGAAGAATAGTTCTCTGAGAAGCTCTGAGAAGGGCCAGTTGGGTTGCTAGGGGTAAGAGCAGAGCATTGGTGGGTTGGCATTTTTGTTTAGAATGTTCTGCCCCATGACAAAGAAAGCATAGTCACCAAGTATAACTTCAGAATCCTACCCTAGCTGCTCTTTTGGTCCCTAGGATCCTATACAAATAAGACAAATAGGAGTGTCTCCAGGAGGTACTTCTCTAGTGAGATTTTAACATTTAAAATACCTAGTTCTTATGGTCCAAGGTTCTGAACAGGTGAATCCCTGATTTAGCTGGAGTCTTTTTCATGAATTTGCCATGGTGGGGAGGTTTATTAGGTCCTCCTTGAGGTCCCTAGTGGTTATCCGAAAATAGGGCACTCAGTTCTATGTTGGGGGGACTGTTCTTGGTAGAGTCACCATGTGAGACCACTACCTGTTTCCACTGCACTTTTACTTCTGGGTGGAAGTTCTGTGGAACATAGAGGCCTGCAAATTTAGATCTCCCAGGGGCAGCCCAGGGAAGTGAGTGTGGAAGACTATCTTCCTGGATATCCCTCGGCTGGTATTAATTCTGAATGAGGAGCTCTCAAGCCACATTCTGGTTGGCTGTATGTTCTACAAAGTGCCCAATAAACTGTCAGTTCTGGAGAGGAAACTAGGTCACTCAGAGGTGTCCTGCTCCGTGAATTTGCCACATACCACCAGTGATTTATTATGTATCTCTACTTTGCCTTTCCTGACAATTTTTCGTTTAAATAGGGATTTTTTCTGATGCTCAGAGATGGTGTAGCTTTCTACTAGTTGATGACCTCATGTACTTTCATCCTAATGAAATGCTTGATCTTGTCCAGGACCAACCTGCTGAAGGTATTCTGATACTTGCAAGGGCCTTGACTCTTCTGTTTCTGCTTCTTTGGGAAGCTGACTTTTGTGAGGTCCATTTCTAATAGAGCTACACCTATTAAGGCTGTTCCAGTCTGGTAGGCTTTAAGATGGTTGTTCTAAACTTGATGGGCTGCCTTCTATGAGTGCTTTAAATTTACTATCCTTGGTTTATATAACCGGAACCTGATCCTCAAATTCTCCAGACTCAGAAATTGTGGCCGTCTAGATTTGGCAGGATATGCTGGGTACTTGCAACTCAGATAGAGCTGACATCTGCCTGCTTCTGAAAATCTACATATTTGGCTCAAAACCCAAATTTCCCATTTTGTGGATGTTAAGGTAGGGGGGTTATCTGTGAAGAGGTCTGAGCTTCTTTAGAAAGCTTACAAGGCCCTTCATGATCAGTTCCTTTACCTCTTTGACCTCATTTTTGCCACTACTCATGTGAACTCTGCTCTAGAGGACTATTTGCAGTTCACAAATAGGCATTTTTTTAAATTCTCTCCTGGCTTTTGCATATGCTGTCCTTTTAATTATGCACTGTTCACTCACTCACCCACCCACCCACCTGCTCATTAACTCATTTAGGTGTTTATTAAGCATTCCTCTTCCCTCTATGTGAGAATAATTTCTGCTTGCCTAGCTAGAATGTTACTCTCTCCAGAAAGCCTTCCTGACCTCTTAAGTCCTACCCTGATGTAGCGCTTGTCTCTGTTCTCATAAAATCTTACTGCCTTTCAAGGACTTTCTTGCTGTTTTTTTTTTTTTTTCAATTGTGATTAAATTGGACAGTGTGTACAAAGCACTTAGTACAGTGTCCAGTGTGTAAGCAAGCTGTGAGTAAATATTATCTTCAGGCTTCCCACCCCTTCCTATGTCTGAGGCTGAGACCCATCTAGGTCACGCTTTGTTACTTTCTCTTTAGCTCTCTCTTACTTTATCCTTGATGAGGGTCCAGGTGGCATCAGCTTCATCCAGTGTCAGCAGGTGGGGGGTACCAACCAACATGGTGGGGTATGGGAGAGGTTAGGCAGGGCAGTGGCTGCTGCAGGAACCCCAAGCTGCCCAGAGAGGTGAGAGGCCCCAGGCCTTAGGCTTTGACCTACTTACTATAGCATGAGGTCATAGAGGTCCTGCTAGATAATGGGGCTTTGGGTGGGGAGAGGGCAATCACTTTCCTAGCCTCACTATATGCACAGCCATGAGTCCATACCCTTGAGTCACTTATCCATTCTCCTCCTTAGGGGAGGAAAATGCATGGGTGCTTGGGTGCGTTTGTATATGTCTCTGTGTGTATATGTAGTACTTGGTCTGAGTTCTTTAAGGAAGCAGAATTGGGCTTCCCCCTTCAGCAGCCTTCTTGAAGCTGCAGGTGACTTCTTCATGAGGTTAGATGTGGGTCCTAAAGGACACGCTAGAAGTATAGATCAGGACTTAGACTGAGAACCAAGCAGTAGTTCTTAACCTTGGTCATACTTTGGAATTGCCTGGGAGCTTTAGAAACTATAGATGCCTGGATCTTACCCCCGGAAATTCTGATTTAATTGGTCTGGAGTGTGCCTAGGCATCAGGATATCTAAAACTCCTCAGGCAATTCTTATGTACAGCCTAGGTTGAAACCCATTATTAATGAGTGGGTTACAATTGCAATGAAAACCAGGTGTGTGTGTAGGAGGGTGCCATGCTGAGTGGTGACAATGTGGAGGATAAGAATCTAATTGGGATAATGTTGCCTTAGTAACTGGAGAGGACTTTCAGGAAGCCAGAATTACCCAGGTAAAATTGAGGAAAATTTTCTTCATGTGCTACTCCCTGTCCTAGGGAGATCTGTGTCTAATTGGCACTTTCCTACTGCAGCCCTAATCTATGTGTGATTTCCCCTTGTGTCTCTGTCCAGAGATCTCAACCTGGTGTTTGCTGGAGAAGGGTGTTTTATCCCTCGGAGAGGAACCACTCTGGAGAGCCTTTCTAGTAGCTACTCTCTGCCTCTGCCTCTTATCTGTCTAAAGAGTCTTCTCTTGAGTCCCTTTTTAGAGTCTCCTGCATGCCCAGGAAGACCATTTCTGTGTGGGGGGCATCCTTTCCTATCCTGGACCAGCATGTAGAGCTGTCCCATACAGTCGGCCGTTGTCTGAGCGGGCTGAGGTGGTATGACCATGAGGCACAGGAAATGGTCCTACATAATGTAGGACCTCAGAGTGGGTTAGAGCTAAGGGTATATATGGGTGCTAGGTCTTTAAACAAAGGTGGGCATGGGACTGCACTCCAGGAGAGGAATTGATATCAAATATTTGTTAAAGTCTTGTATGTTAGAGGCTATGCCAAACACACCAAATCTGTTATTTCGGTCAATCCTTTTAATAACCTCTTGAAGTAGGTACTATTATTTTCTCATTTTACAAGTGAATTAAAAGGCTCAGAGAGGTTAAGTAAATTAGGCAAGGGATATGCTGAGTTAATGGAGGATGTAGGATTCAAACCTAAGTCGGCCTGATTCCAGCTTTTAAATTAAAAGTTTAAATGGTAGTCCCTTTTTGGTGAAGGGAGAAACTGCCGTGTTGTTTCTGCTCTCCTGAGTGTGTGGAGGGAGGGCGCCTGATCAGTGGATATTCAAAGTCATGTAGTGAAAAGGAAATGGGCAAGGTGAGAGAGAAGCTCAGAGACCAAACCAGAAACCCCAGGCTCCTTGTCAGGACAAGTGCAACCAAATCTCTTCCTTCCTCTAGTGCCCTCTTAGCCCTATGCCAGGAGGGGTCATCTGGTATAATATAGTTGGCACCTCTGTTCCCTCCAGGAAGGAATCCTGAGTGAGGTAGACAGCAGTGGGGAGAGGGACATACGCCAGGACAAGGCACACAGACGTGGGGTAAAACAGACAGTGCAAGGAGGCAGAGATGCAGAGTCCAGAGATAGGAGTTCCTGATAAATGGGTATCCAGATCCTGATGGGGCTCCAGAATGGGAAGGAGGTAGATAGGGTTGAGATAGGGATGATGGGCTGTTGGTGAAATGTGATGAGCATCTCTTTCAGGTTCTCATTGAGAGGTCTCAGAGGGGAAATTGGGTACAGATGAACTCCTCAGCCAGAAGCCCATGTCTTCTTCTCTTTTGCTGATGATCATGATCCTTTAGGCTCTCTGCATTCCACACTGCCCTACCCTGACATTGAGACTATATTTCCCTTCAGCTCTTAGAGTCTGAGATTGAAAGTTACTGAAGAAAAACAGATGACAACTGAGTTCTGGATGGAGTTGGTGAGCCTCAGGGCTGGGCTATTTGGGCCATAGCCTGCTCATGGAGTTGCTTCCAGTGTGGCACATTCTGGGGTTTCCTTGGACACAGATCATCTGCAGTGTATCTGAGTGGTGACTGGACTGGAGAGCATGAGAGGAACAAACAGGCAGAGGCTGGTTATTTAGAGAACATGAGGCTTTCTGCAAGAACCCCCAGTGCAGTATAGAATCGTGTTGATGGTAAAGACTGGAGGGATAAAGAGCCCTAATTTCTCTCAGGCTACAGGGATGACTGTACAAGTCCCACATCTCTTATCTGAAACCTTCAGAGACAGATGTGTTTTGGACTTCAGAATTTTTCAGATTTTAGAAAGGGAATATAGTGCCTTTATCACATATAAAGGAGAACTCCAGTGAGGTTTAGGACAGTGCCCTATAATCAAACACATCAATATTTCTGCGGTTAAATGTATGAATATTTACACCAAATGAGATACATAAATAATATAAATACCATCGTGTTGTTTCAGGTCAGGTTTTGGGCCAAAGTGACGAAAAAAAATAGTTTCTTCAGAGGCTTTTTTATTTTGGAATTGTAGATAAGGGATTATAGGCTTAGAATTATTTTTGGATTGTTGTGAGGAGTAAGGGAGTGCCGGTAGTCTTTGGAACGCATCACATGGTAGGTATGTGTGTGATCTCAATCCAGACAAAATATTAATGTCCAAGGGTGTGGATTTTTGGCTTGGAGAAAGTTCTTGCAATGAACGATGCACAACTTTAGAATCAGCTGCGTTGGGGAGCTGTGCACAACCAGGGAATGAAGGTGCCTTAGACAAGAGGTTTCCTGTGGTGGGAAGGTGACAGAATTCATTGCTTGTGAATACTGGCTGCATAGGATTTTCTTTTTTTCATGTACCAGAAGGGGAGAGGCAAAAAAAAATGCGTGCGTGTGTATATGTGACATAAGACTGTCACACATACAGTTCTTTATAATAATGTTGTAATAAATATCTTACTGCATACATGTTTGTTCACATCTCTTAATTATTTCGTCAGGATAGATTTATTGAAGAGGAATCCTTCAGAGAAGGATATGGACATCTTAATGACTCATGATCAATTAGGATTAGTTTTGTCACAATTATCCACAAAATCACTGCCTGGAGAGAGTTTTTTCAATTCAGAACTTCATAGTCTTGAAATGACTGAGCCCACACTCGAGGAAAACTGTCAATCTTCTCAATGTGACAACACCTCTGAAACTCATGCAGAGCTTCTGGGATTTCTCTTCAGCTCCTTGTTAGTGAGGTCCTGGTGAGACCCCATTTGGCCTTGAGAGGATGTCACTTGCCTTTTCAGATTTGCAGCCTCCTGTTCTGCGTGCTTTTCCATGGTACTTGGTCCAGCTATCTGTGCGGAGTGGTTAGCACTGCACTTAGCTTCAGGTTCTCATGGCTGACTCCAACCCCTGGCAGTTATGAGAGTTTTCCCAAAGAGCTTGGGTCTGCCTGTGCAGCCTGCAGCTTTTCTAACCTTCTAACAGTGAATCCCTGCTTTTTGTCTGAGATTATATTCATTCTGTGCTCCACGCTGCTGTGAAAGATCTTTTGCACAATGTCCCTTCCATTGTAATCTTAGCTGAAGGTCAGTCCCCTGTTGGGCAACACCATGACACATTTCCTGTGTAATATCTCTATTCTCTGGTAGCCACAGCAGTGTGAAATATTCCTACACCAACATCATGTGCTTCTAGTGATGCTGGCCAGTCCAAATGGGGGTGCTGATGTAGATTTTATTTGGGAATTCAACATTCTTGGCTGAGGATGCAGAGAAGAGCAAATTGGTAATGAGACCACAGTGACCAGACCTCAAGCAAGCAGGTAAAGTGGTTACAGTCATTTCCTGGGATATCAGAATTTCTTTAAAACATTTTTTTAAAATAAATTCTTTATTAATAAGTCACAATCAAGAGTTTATAATATGGATCATTGTTAGAGGACAGAAATATACATGTATGAATCTATAATTCCACTACCACATAAATCTAGTTCTATAGATTAATGTAAATAGCTTACAATAACTGATCTGTAGTAAGCTCAATACTAGTTTGATGGGCTTATTGTTAAAATATGCACATACATATATTTTTTTAATATATTTTCAAATTGATTTCCACAC
The DNA here is from genome assembly GCF_006229205.1 of Suricata suricatta. NCBI lineage: Eukaryota > Metazoa > Chordata > Mammalia > Carnivora > Herpestidae > Suricata > Suricata suricatta. Next base: position 50,481,969 of record NC_043710.1, read on the forward strand.
AACACCCAGTGCTCATTCCAACAAGTGCCCTCCTCAATGCCCATCACCCACTTTCCCCTCTCCCCCACTACCCATCAACCCTCAGTTCTCATTATTTGAGAGTCTCTTATGGTTTGCCTCCCTCCTTCTCTGTAACTTTTTCCCCCTTCCCCTCCCCCATGGTCTTCTGTTAAGTTTCTCAAGATCCACATATGAGAAAAAATGAAATCTGGCCATTTGCAGCAATGTGGATGGAACTGGAGGGTATTATGCTAAGTGAAATTAAAAAAATTTTTAAGTGTTTATTTTTGAGAGAGAGAGGAAAGACCATGTGAGTGGGTAGAGAGAGAGGGAGGCACAAACCTGATGTGGGGCTCAAAGTCACAAACTGTGGGATCAAGAGCTGAGCCAAAGTCAGATGCTTAACTGACTGAGCCACCCAGGCACCCACCTTAATTTTTTTAAGTTGGACCTCTGACTCCTAAGGCTATAGGCCCAGGGAGAGTTCTAGCCATTAATTCTTGAGATATTGACAGGAGTGTGGGGATAGGGGAAATAGCCCCTGCCCCATAAGACCAAGAGGATTCTCTGAACTAGGAATGGCAAAGATCAGTCTGCTGGCCAATTTTGGGACCCCTGTCCGGGCACATTATCCAGATTCTCAGAATGTGGGAAATAAGCCTGTAACTCTTTCCCTAAGGACAGAATCTGGCTCTGGGAATGAAGAGTGCTGTGATTCCAGACAAGCTCCCAAGCACTTCCCCCCAGAGGCATCGTCACTCTTCCCAGGTCCCCAGGTCTAGAATCAGTAGAGGAGATTTTGTGTGGAGACATGGGCAGACATAGGTTAAAATAATGGAAGGGGTGGTTAAGGAAGTTTTCTTTAAATTAAATCTTGTGTACTGTAATTCCTGATCTTATTTTCCTGTGTGGTCACATAGCCCCCTGCCCCCTGCCTCCCAAGCAAGATACGTGGATGGACCAAAGTCTGCAGATGCTAGCAATACACATAGTAGAGGCTTCACAGCAAATAATCTGTTGAGTGATTATCATAGTCATACGTAGACAGTGGGACAAAGAAGACATAATCCATACCTCCAGACCCTAGACTCTTCTGAATATTCCCTCACCTGTACCACCAGACACCATTGTTTTTTGCCCATTAGAACTGGCTTTTTCTGAATGTGAAGGTTTCCAGAAGTCGGTCCCTGATTTGCTTGGTGCGGACTCCATAGATGAGTGGGTTGAGAGCAGGTGGCAGCAGCAAATAGATATTAGAGAGAAGGATGTGCACGGGCTTTGGGACAGTGTGATGACCAAAGCGGTGTGTGAGGTAGGAGAAGAGACCAGGTACATAGAAGGCCAGAATGACACAGATGTGAGAACTACATGTGCCAAAGGCCTTGGCACGGGCCTCCCGGGTAGGCAGCTGCAGCACAGTGTGAGCAATGAGCCCATAGGAGCTAGTGATGCCCAGGATATCTACACCAGACACGGCCAGTGAAAGCGCCAGCCCATACAAATTGTTGGCCCGTGTGTTGCCCACCACCAGCTCTACTACCGCCATGTGTGCACAGTAGGCATGGTCTATGGTCTTGGCTCGAAAGTGCTCAAATCGTGCCACCAGCAGAGGGAAAGGCACAACAATAGCCACAGCTTTCAGTGCCAGTGCCAGGGCTGCATAGCCTACACGGGCTTTGGTGACCAGGAGAGGGTAGTGCAGTGGACGCCCTACTGCCACAGCACGATCACAGGCCATAGCCAGCAGTACACCAGATTCCACAGCAGTCAGTGCATGAACAAAGAACATCTGGACCAGGCAGGCACCATATGGCACAGGTCGGGGCCCAAGCCACAGCACAGCAAGCAATCCCGGGGCTATAGATGTAGCTAAACCCAGGTCTGTGGCTGCCAGTGTGGCCAGGAGTAGAAACATGGGCTGCTGCAGTGTGGAATCTATCTGCACCAATGTCAGCAGTGCTCCATTGCCCAGCAGGGCCAACAGATACATGGGCCCAAAGACCAGTGTCAGCCAGGCCTGGGCAGCTCCTAGCTCTGGAATGCCAGTCAGTATGAAGAAGGTTGGGCGTGGGAAGGTGGAGTTGGAATGTGGACCTTCTACCATCATGTGGGCAAAGCTTTGGGGTTCATGGGGGCATGATTCCTGAAAGGGGAAGGACAAAGGGAGAGATTTTGGAGGGTGTCACAATGGCAGAAACCCATCCATGGGGTATGTGTAGGGATAGTGCAGGGTTGGGGGATCACAGGGTTATAAGCTTTGGCTGGGGTTTTTGATGGACAATCAAGGTCACTACACTAGCTTGGACGGGAGAATCCTTTGTGCCTGAAAGCCCATGAGCATCGTAGAAGGAGAAGAGAGGAGACACAGGTTTTGAGAAAGGAGGACCTCATTGCTGCAGTGGCTGGTACAGTTGGAGGTCACCTGAGAGCTGTGGATGACATGAAGAATTTTCTTCCTTAGGATCCAAAGTAGAGTCCTACTCAGTCTCTGTATGATGGGGAGAAAGCCATAGCTGGTTGGGTATCAGGCTCTAGGCTGCACTGTCCTTGACTGTATACCCTCAGGCAAAGCTCCCGGGCCTCAGTTTCTTCAGCTCTACAATGGGGGTGGGCACAATGGTTGCAGTGTTGTCCAGCTTTAACATTCTGGGCATCAGCCCTGGAGAAGAAAGTAAAGAGAAAAGGAGAAATAGGAGGAGGAGGAAGATGGGACTGGAGGGTAAATGGGGAGGCTGATATGACAAGAAAATCTGGTAGGTTTTGAGGGTGCTTACATTATTTTTTAACTTGATGCTGATGTAGTGACCTTGAACACCAGCTGGAGGTTTGAGGTTGGGCCTAGGAAGGAACAGAGAAAAAGAGAGATGGCAGCAACAAAGAGGAACTTCTCGGTCTCCCTACCTTCCTCATGATCCAGAAGGGGTCTCGCTATAGTCTTATTCCTGGGGTGCCAGCGGGAGTGGAGGTGACAGAGGAGGAGGAAATGGCACTCAACCCAGAGTAGCAGCCATATGTGGAAGAAGCATCTCTGATGTTGGAGAAAGCAGGGTAAGTAGAATCGATTCCACCTAGCCTAACTCATGGCCAAAGATCAGCAGAAGACTCGACTGGAGAAAGATCCTGTGCACTGCGTGTTGGCAGTTCCTCTTTACCTTGGCCAGTGCCTATGGGGCCTTTATGAAGCTTTTCCACTGGCTTCCCTCAGGGCCCTTACCCCTCCCACCTGTGCCACATTAACTCTTACCTTCACTGCCTCCTTGCTCCATGCTGATAGTCAGGGTACCTCAGGAAGTAGAGGAAGGAGGCAGATGGGGGCAACAAGGAAAGAGACAGACTTATGGGAGTGGAAAGATCCGGGAAAGAGGAACACTTCCTCTGGGAGGTCTTTGCTGACTTCCTGAAGTCTGGAGAGAAGACTCTGCTGTATTGAATAGCATGGGCCCCCTCTGTTGTAATTACTTGTCTTTCTCTCCCTCCCACGAGGCTGAAAGAGGTACAGGCAATTATAACTTATTAGCCAGTTATCTCCATTGCTCATCACAATACCTGGCAAGTGGTTGTCCATGAATAAATATTTATTGCTTTTATTTGTGTGACAGTACTGCTGGCCTGAACATTATTGATTAACAGGGGCTTCTACAGTCTCAGGAGCTTTAGGTATCCATGGAGACGAGAAAGAAAGACTTTTTCACCACCAACTCTGGGTCTGCTGGGTATGACCCTGCTCTAATGAGACATAGCCTAAAAATCACCACACTATACAAAATAATGCAGTGAAAAACAAGGCTTGTGGGAAAGGTGGTAGGAGGGCACAACATTCCAAAACTTCGTTCAGTGACACATTAAAAAAGGATAGGGCCCTAATAAAATGGTGGCACTGTTCTACACATGTTAACTGATTAGAAAGTACATAAACACACCAATAAATAAGACATGTTACCTTGAAAAAGACCTGGAGTTTTCCTTGTGGAAACATTAGAAGCAGCTTGTGAATAACTGAGAAACAGTAGATGGGAAGACTACGGGAGTCTCCTCTGTCTGTGGTTTCGGGGCTGCAGTTTCAGTTGCCTGCCGCCATCAACCACGTTTCGGAATGATTGGTCTTTCTGACCAATCATCAGAAGGTAAACCGTAGCCTAATGCCACGTCACAATACTGCGTCATTCCCCTCACTTTGTGTCCTCACGCTGACATTTTGTCCTCTCATACGTCATTACGGGAAGAAGGGTGAGTACAACACAGTAAGATATTTTGAGAGAAACACCACACGTTCACATGACTTTTATTACAGTATATTATCATTATTCTTATTATCAGTTATTATGGTTAGTCTCTTGTTTTGCCTAATTTATAAACTATACTTTGTCAGAGGTATGTACATATGGGAAAACATGGTACAGGTATACCTCATTTTATGGCGCTCTGCTTGATTGTGCTTCACAGAGAATGTGATTTTTACAAATTGAAGGTCTGTGGCAACCCTGCTTCTAGCAAGTTTATCGCCATTTTTCCAATGGCACTTGTGCACTTTGTGTCTGTGTTACATTTTGGTAAATTTCACATTTCAAACTTTTTCATTTTTTAAAAAACTTTTTAAATTTTTTTAAAAAATTTTTGAGATAGAGAGGGGTGATGGGCAGATAGAGAGGGAGACAGAATCTGAAGCAGGTTCCAGGCTCTGAGCTGTCAGCCGAGCCCATTGTGGGGTTCAAACCCATGAATTGCAAGATCATGACCTGAGCCAAAGTCAGACAGTTAACCGACTGAACCACCCAGGTGCCCCACAAATGTTTTTGTTATTATTATATTTGTTATGTTGATCTGTGGTCAGTGAACTGTGAGTTTTTACAACTCACTGAAAAGCTCAGATGATGGTTAGCATTTTTTAGCAATGAAGCTTTTAAATTAACATACTCACATTTTTTTTAAAGGACATCATGCTATTGTACACTTACCAGGCTACAGTACTGTGTAAACATAATTTTTATATGCACTGGGAAACAAAAATTTACTTGACTCACTTTATTGCTATATTTGCATTAACTGTGGTGGTCTGGAACTGAATCAGCAGTATCTCCGAGGTGTATATAGAGTATATAGAGTTTGGTACTATCTGTAGTTTCAGACATCCATTGGGGGTTCTTGGAATATGTAATCTGCAGATAGCAGGGGACCACTGAATCCGAAATTGGGTAGAATGTTGTAACACCAGATGTGGAAGAGTGTGGTTCATAACCCAAGCGGTGACAGGTGTTTCAGGTGTGTGGATGTTGGATTTTCCTTGGCTGCTATGTTTAGCAGTTTTGAATGCAGTTTTGTGCATTCACCTAGTTTCTGGCAGAGGGAATCACACAATAAACATTAAATTCACTCACTACCATTTTACTCAGCTCCCTAATGTAGCAATTGGTTGGAAGAAATTTGCTTTTCAAAACCAGCTTTATAGCAGATCTGATTGAATCTCTTTTGTGCCTGGCCCTGTACCATATGGTGAGGATACAATGGCAATAAGAAGACACTGCTGCCCTCAAGGAGCTCACTGGTTAGTGGACACAGTGATGCAAACAGTTGTTGAGGGCTACTTGAGTAATTGCATTCACTGAGGTTAGTACCAGATATGGTGGGAGCACAGGGAAAGGAGCCTTTCTTTCTCTGAATTATAGTAATGGCTACAGTTTCCTATGTGCAGGCACTGCTCTAAATCCTATTCCTACAGTATGTATTTGCAGTAGGGGCAATGATTTGCCCCATTTTACAGATAAAGAACTAAGGCACAAAGATAAGTAACTTATCCAAGGGCACACAGTTAATAAATAGCAGTTAGATATTAAATGGATCTGAGTCTAGCCTTCTTGCTCTTTTTTTTTTTTTAATATTTTATTTATTTTTGAGAAAGAGAGAGACAGCGTGAGCAGGGGAGGGTCAGAGAGAGAAGGAGACACAGAATCTGAAGACAGGCTCCAGACTGTGAGCTAGCTGTCAGCACAGAGCCCAATGCGGGTCTCAAACCACAAGATCATGACCTGAGCTGAACCCAGATGCTCAACTGACTGAGCCACTGAGACACCCCATAGCCTTCTTGCTCTTAGCCACTGCTTTAAATATTTCTGCTGAGATTTAGTACATGAATAAGAGTTTTCTAGGATATTTTGGGCAAAAGGATCTGTTACTAGGAGGAGAAGTTCAGGTTGTCCTAGGATTGCTGAGGTAGGGGAGGAGCATTTGGGAGCTAGGGACAGTGGGTGGAGAGCCAAGGAGGAGATGATTGGGAGAAAAAAACCCTTGAATGCCATTATATCCAATGGCTTCAAAAGAACATGAATGGGACTTTTGGCTGACATATGCCTGTCCTGGGCATAACTGTACAAAAGATTGTTTATAAGATAATCACAGATCCTTCAAACCCAACAAAATTGAAATCATTAAGTTCCTGCAAATCTGCTGTATTCTATGTTGCCCATTGTCTATTAATCCAGGCTATACTGGGGGGGGGTACTTTATTTCTAGAAAAGTTCCTTTTTTTTGGGTCTCCCAGGCCCCAGACCAACATTACAGAAGCTCTCTGAACAGATTGTAGGGTCACCTAACTGGTCTTTCCCTTTGACGTTGGCCATTGGAGGAGGTCTCTGACAGTACACCTGTGACCTTGTGGGACTCTATGCTGGAGCCTGTTCCCAGGGGTGCTTGCCAGTCCTGTAGAGAGAGTGAAGATAGAAAGGGAGGAGGAGGGAGGCTCATTGGACCTTTCAGTTGCTCCTTGACTGGCATGGGAAATAGGAATCAGAGGACTCTGTCTTGGAATTGTCCCTAAATTTCTCACTTCTTTGACTAATCCATCTACCACCACCACCTGCTGCAGAATAGGGTTTCCAGAGATCAGCTTATGTATGTCATATGGGTCTGCTCTGATTTTCTGCTTACAATGACCAGTGAACAATGACATATAACAGTAGTTTATCCATTTATACAGTAGATTACAGACCAGAAAATCTTGGGTCCTAGTGGTGCCATTCAACAGTGATTCCTCTTTTAGAAACCTCTTAAGGCAAACTCTTAATTGGTCAAGTCTCAATTCCCAGGTGAGTATGAGGCCCCTCTGTGACCAGTAGCACCACAGTAGCCCAGGCATTTCACTTTATTTCAGTTTCTGGTGGGGTAAGATCAGGTGGCACTCCATATCCTATGGAGATGTGGATGACATGGAACCACCACTCCACTCTGTTTTCTGGGTCTTCTAGCTTCACTTCCCTCCTCCATCTGAGGCTCCCCAGTCCTTCCATGAGAACATCTTTGATATTCCATAAAGCTCTGGGGGTACTGGAAGTCCCCAATATCTAGGATAGTGGATATTCTGGCACCGATATTATAAATTTGTGAGAGGAATTATTCTTCCTATTATAATAGGATCTGGTAGAAGTCAGTTTCTGGTAGGGGTATTGAATAGGTCTGATCTAGTGTTTATCAACTCTTCTGTAATATTGTCTGCTGTCCTTATCCATTTTCCCTTCTGCAGTGGGGTCAGTCCTTTGGATTGACTCAGTCTTTGACTATAGGTAGTACTGACTCTAGTGTTCTCTTGCATGTTGAGGTCACAGTTCCTGTCCTTGTCTCCCAGACAACACTGGAAGACAGAAGAATTGGAATATGGTTCTGAAACCTCCCTCTTAACTTGTCCAGTCATTCTTTCCCTTCAATGTGAGACATGGATGAGGCATTTTCTGACTGTCTCTGACCAATAATTGGCTAAAGAGACCAGTGCTGGGTTGGTCAAGACTTTCCTTACAGAAGATGAGTAGTTCTCTCTAGAATTCTCTAGCATTTAGAAGGGGATTTCTGAACTGAGTATGTTTACCGGGGGCCATCTTTTGAGAAATTAATTCCCTGAGGTTCTTTTCTGAGATTATAGGTAGCACCTTCATCTTTTCCACCATTACCTCCCTTCCTCTAAGCTCACATTACATGGCTGAAACTTTTATAATGAGGAAAGTACTAATATCATCCAAAGAACCAAGCAAACATTATTAAGAACTCATTACATGCCGAAGATAGTATTATGAATGGGAAACAGCCTCTCTTATCATTACATTTACACAGTCACTGAGGCCCACTTCCTTAAGAGCCTGTGTATCTGTCTCCTTTCCTCTCCACTTGGGTATGTCCCATTGTACACCCCACAACCTTGGAATATTGCAGCAGCCTCATAACTTGTTTTTAATATTCTTCATTGTGTTTTTTTGTCATACTTTTATTTGAGAAGTGGCTAATATATATATTAAAAGTACAAAGAATAACAAATGCACACATTATCAAGACATTCAAAATTGATAATTACTACTGTTTAGTCCCACTTGCTTTCAGTTCCTTTTTAATGAAGGTAATAAAAGTTACAGATAAAGTCTCTTTTATCTCCGATAGTCTTTCATTCTCACCGTAGAGACAATAATTATCATGAATTTTGTGTATCTTTTGAATTCAGTTTTTATAATGCTTTTGCTAGTTGGTGCTTTTAGATAATTACATAAATTATTTCCTACTGTGTACAGGAAATGATGTTTTGAGTTCTGTTTATGCAGGTAGACAGAGCTTTATCATCCCTTTATATGTCTACATAGTTTTATAGCATATGATTATGCCAAAATTTCTTTCTTTATTGGTGGACTTATTGTTTCTGGAGATTTTGCTGTGTATACTGCTGTTTAATATTTTTGTACATGCCTCTTTTTTCACATGGATAATAGTTTCTTTAGACCAAACATCTAGAAGTGGAATTGCTGGGTCATTAGATATGCACATTTGTATCTTTACCAGATTGTTAAATTGTTCTTCAAAATAGTTTCTCCAATTTTTACTCCCACTAGCAGTTTATGAGAGAGCCTGTGTTTTAACATCCTTGACAACACTTTATATTATCAGACTCTTATATTTTTGTGAATCTGATTAAGTAGAAACATGAGCTCATTATTTTAATTTATATTTTAAATATATTTATTGGTCATTTATATTTCGTCTTCTGTAAACTGATCATTTCTTCTGCCCATTTTTCTGTTCAGTTGTCTTACTCTCTCCTCTGTATATTTTCTGCACACCTTTTCTGTATGTTCTAGATACTAATCCTTTGTTTTATGTTGGAAATACAACCTTGCAGTCTGATAATGATCTTTTAATTTTGTTTATGGTGTCAGTTGTCTTACAGAAAATTTGAATTTTAATAAAAAGCACATCTAGGCCATGTACTTCTGTGTATTATTTAATAATTCCTTTCCTACCCTGAGATTGTAGAAGTTATACATTTTATGGTGTTTAAACATTTTTTTTTACATTTAATTCTCTTAATCCATCTGAAATTTATTTTTGTGTATATGATATGAGACCAGGGTCTAGTTTTATTTCTTTATTTTTCTTAAAAGGAAACTTGGTTGTTCTAGTACTTTTCTACAATAATATACTAAGTTCCTCTATATAATAGATTTGATCTAGGCTACATTCTATATTACATTAATGTTATATGTAATTCCTTACCAATATTACTGTAATTATCTTTATATCTGGCAGGCAAATCACTCTTTCTTATTCTTCTCTGTGGGTGATATTTCCAGAAACATCCTGGCATTTTTTTTGTGCCCTTATTCTCTTACATGATTATTAGAATCACTTTGCTAACTCATGAAAAACCTTATGGGATCTTAGTTGGGAGTAAATTTAGCTTAAAGATTAATTGATTAATTTCCAGTATGGAAAGCTTTACATTCATAACCTGTTATATTTTACCGTTTATTCATGTCTCCTTTTATTTTATCTAATAAAATTTAATGATTTCTCCATGATGACAATATACATCTTTTGAAAATTTATTCTAGGTTTCTTATAGTTTTAAAAATCAATTTATTGGAGTAAATGCACCCATATTAAGTATATAATTTTAGACAGAAATGTATATACTCATATAAGCACCAATCAAGAAATAAAACACTTTCTAGTCTCTCCTGATCCTTCCCTCAAGACTAGATGTTTCGTTGTATTCTTTAAGAGAGGAAGGGGGAAAGAGAGTGAGGGAGAGTGAGGGACACAAATCATGAGAGACTACTGAATACTGAAAACAAACCATGGACTGAAGGGGGAGGGGGAGGGAGGGAGGGGGTGATGGTCATGGTTGGGGGGGACTTGTGGGGAGAAGCACTGGGTGTTATATGGAAACCAATTTGGCAATAAACTATTAAAATGTATTTCTAAAAGATAAAATAAGTAATATTATCATATCTACAAAAATTAATAATTAAAAAAAAGAAATAAAACACTTTATCGTCCCCAAATGTTTCCTTGTTATACTTTGTGGTTAATCCCCTGTGACCCTGGCCCCAGCCCGAGCCTTAGGTGGTTAATAGTATACCTTCCATTTTTTAAATTTGCTTTTACTTTTTCTAGAATTTTATGTAAATGGGATCATGTACTCTTTTGTATACATCTTCTTTCACTCAACATGTTTTTGAGAGTCATCCATTTTCTTGCAGGTATGATTAGTTCATTCTTTTTTATAGGTGAATAGTATTCTATTGTATGAATATTTCACAAGTATTTATCCAGTATTCTTTTGATTGACCTTTGGGTTGTCTTCATTTTTAAACCATTATTAATAAAGCTGTAGTGAATATTGGCATATCAATCTTTGTATAGAAATCTTTTCATTTCTCTTGGTTAAATATCTAGAAATGGTGTCATTGTATCATGTGGCAAGTGTATATTTAACTTTATAAGGGGCTAAGAAATGCTTTTCCAAAGTAGTTATATCATTTTTCATTCCCAACAATATTGTATGACATATCGAGTTATTTCACACCCTTGCCAACACGTATTGTGATTGGGCACTGGACTAAGCACTTACATGTATCACCTATTTCAATATAATGTCTCTATGAAGTAAGTACTACCATTATTTCCATATTACAAATAAAATAACTGACATGTTGATAGCTGAGCTCTGATTACAAAACTTCAAATGAGTCCTGATTTGAACCCAGGTCAGTGTGAGTCCAAAATGCATTCTTTTAATGACTATATAGTATCAGGGTTACACTGGCTTCATAAAACTAAATTAAACTGGCTCCCATCTTTTTATCATGGGTAATTTAATTTCTCCTTAGCCTGCCTTTCGCCTTCCTTCCCTAGACCAATGTACCAATTCAGGTTGGAAGGACCAGCAAACTTGCTTTGTCTAAAGTCAGTAGGTAAATAAGATAGCTTTTCTCCTAACCTCTAAATTTACTTGAATGTTCTTGCATTCGGTCAATGTCTTCTTTCTCTTCATTATAGCTTCTGTACATGATGCATTTAGGACTTATCTGCCCCTCCTCTGTGGTTGCATTGTGAATTTTATGTCATGCAACTCCTTCCCCAAAGGCCTGCAGCTGTGCCCTTTAGCTTCCCTAAAGACACACTCAATGTTTCATAATTCCCTGGCCAGCATCCCTTCTTCTCTTCCTTCTTTGTGCCCCGAAAGCAATGTAAAACACCCTGTAGAAGTTGCTACACTGTAAGTGGGTCACTGACCTGGGCTGAGGATTCATTGCAAATGTCAGCTTTGTCTCAGTTTTCATGTCATTCAAATCTGTCTTTTTGGCAACGTGAACAGTGCCAGTGCCACCTTCTGTATTTTGACAGTCATTTTTGTGTATGTATTCCCAACCCATCTTTCTCCCTTTTTGTGTGGAGGGAGCAGTGCCATAGGGTACTCTGATAGTCTAGGGAGCCTGGGTATGGACTGTCTCTTGAGTCTGGTGAATTTATTGTCACATGGTTATCTTCCTTGTTCTAATTTCTTCTGCTGCTTAGTCTGTAATCACTTAGTCTCAGCTTTCTTCTCACTTTGGGGTCTCACCACCACTTCCCTGCAGATAAGAGCTGCATTTCCTCATTTTGCAAACTTTGTATCATTTGAATATCAGTGTGCATAGCATCCAACCATCATATTCATACATTAGTATTCTTTGACTTTCATTGTATTGGATTGTTTGCCTTTTTCCAAAAAATCTGAAAATATTTAAAAAACATCTTAATTGTCTCTTCCCTAAATCCCCAAATTTCACAGATGTTTACGGAAACCAGAATTATAAAGATTACAAAGAAAAAATTAATAATCTCTCATCATCTTGTCCACTTTCCAACCCTTGCTCTACTTTGAAGTAATTTTTCTTAACATCCTGCATTCTTTTACACTTTTCTCCATGCTCATAGGTAGTTATATAAACAGATCTTTTAGTTTTTAATTTTTACAATTTTGGGAGCAAACAGTATATTTTACATAATTTTCTTTTGTTCATTTGACAAATATTTATTGGATATTTATTTACTTTTATCAAGTACTTCACTTAGGTGCTTAACAGTAATATTTTGTATATCTTTCAGGTCAATGTATTCTTTTTAAATAGCTGTATATGCACATACACAAACATGCACAATACACATTTTTTATTTTGAGATAGTTATGTATTCATACACAGGTGTAAGAAACAATGCTGAGAAATTCTGTGTAGTATTTATTCAGTTTCTCTTGGTAGTAACAAATTGCAAAACTATAGTGCAATACCACAAAAAGGAAGTTGATATTAATGCTGTCAAGATACATAACAATTTCGTTACCACTAAGATCCCTTCCCTTGCCCTTTTATGAACACACCACTTTCTTCCCTCCCTCCTACACTTCTTTCCGTAACTTCTGGCAACTGATTACCTTTTCTCCATTTTTGCGCTTTGTCATCTAGACAAATGGAATATAAATGGAATTATATAGTATATAACCTTTTGGGATTGTTTTTTGATTCAGCATAACTCCCTTGAGTTGTTGTATGAACCAGTAGTTCATTCCTGTTTATTGCTGAGTGATATTTTATGGTATGGATATACTACAGTTTGTTGAATCATTCATGGTTGAAGGACATCTGGAATGTTTCCAGTGTTTGGATGTTACTGATAAATTTCTACAAATAATTGTGTATGAGTTTTTGTGGGAGCATAAGTTTCCATTTCTCTGGGATAAATGCCCAAGTGTTCAATTGCTGGGTCGTATGGTACTTGCATGTCTAGTTCTATAAGAAACTGCCAAACTGCTTTCCAGAGAGAATATGCCATTTGCATTCCTACCAACAGTGTATGGGTGATTCAGTTTCTCTTATTCTTGTCAGCATTTGGTGTTGTCACTATTTTGTATTTTTAGCTGTTCTAAGAAGTGGGTATTGAATATCTTATCTCAGTCTTAATTTGTATTTCCTTCATGGCTACTGATGTTACACATCTTTTTTGTACTTATGTGCCATCTGTATATTTTTTTCATTGAAATATCTCTTCCTGTCTTTTGACAAATTTGAAGTGGATTGTTATTTTTGCTGTTGAGTTTTAAGAGTTCTTCATATATTCTAGATAACAGTCTTTTGTTAAACACATGGTTGCAAATATTTTTCTCTCAGTCTGTAGCTTCTCTTTTAATCTGTTTTTACAGGGTCTTTTCCAGAGCAAATTTATAATTTTTGACATAGTCCAACTAATTTCTTCCTTTTTTATGGACTGAACTTTTGATCAACTCTAAGAACTCTGCCTAGACCTAGATCACTAAGATTTTCTCCCATGTTTTTTCCTTTAAGTTCTTATAGTTTTGTTTTTTACTTGCCTGTGATCTATTTTGAATTAAATTTTGTATAGGTTAAAGTTTAGGTCGAGTTACTTTGTGTGTGTGTGTGTGTGTGTGTGTGTGTGTGTGTGTGTGTGTGTGTGTGTGTATGGATGTCTGATTGCATCAGCATCATTTGTTGAAAAGGCTATTCCACTGAATTGCTTTTGCACCTTTGTGAAAACTCAGTTGGGCATATTTGTGAGGGTCTCTTTCTCAGTTTACTATTCTGGTCTTTTGATTTTGTCCTCTTCCAATATCATCCTGTTTGATTACTACAGCTGTACAGTAAGACTTAATGACAGCTAGAGTAATTCTTCCTATTTTATTTCTCCTTTTTGTCAAGACTATCTTAGCTATTCTAGATTCTGTATCTTCCCATGTAAATTTTAGAATAATTTGTCTATATCTACAAAGAAATTATGGATGAGATTTTTGACAGGAATTTTATTAAATTTATAGACCAGTTAGGGGAGAATTATTATTTTTAATTTGTCCTGTCTTCAAATCCAGCAACACAGTATGTCCCTCCATTTATTTAGGTCTTTTTTTTTTTTTACAAGCATTTTGTAATATTCTGTAATGCAGATCTTATTCATGATTTAAATTTACCTAAGTATTTCATTTTCTTTGGAGTATTTGTATTTTTTAAACTAGTTTTTTAAAGGCATGGTTGACATATAAAAAGTGGTACACGTTTAATTATACAACTTGATGATTTTAGGTATAAGTATACACCTATGAAACCATCACCACCATCAAGGCCATAGGCCTATCAATCTCCTCCCATAGTTTTCTTTTGTCCCTATTATTATTATTATTATTAGTGTGTGTGTGCATGTATGTGTATGTGTGTTTGTGTGTAGTAAGAATACTTAACATCTACACTCTTAGCAAATTTTAAGTTCATTAGACAGAATTGTTAGCTATAGGCACTATGCTGAATGATAAATATACATAAATTATCTGCATGACTGAAAGTTTGCATCCTTTGACCATCACCTCCTCATTTCCTCTTACCTCAGCCATTGGCAACTACCATTCTATACTATGAGTCTGAGTTTTGGGGCACCTGGGTGGCTCAGTCAGTTAAGCATCTGACTTCAGCTGTGCTGACAGCTCAGAGCCTGGAGCCTGTTTAAGATTCTGTGTCTCCTTTGTTCTTTCTGCTTCTCCCCCAATCACACTCACTCTCGCTCTCTCTCTCACAAAAATAAATAAACATTAAACAATTTTTAAAAAATCTATGAGTTTCACTGTTTTAGATTCTACATATAAGTGAGATCATACCATGTGTGTCTTTTTGTATCTGGCTTATTGCACATAGCATAATGTTGCAAATGGCAGGGTTTCCTTTCTTGTTAAGGCTCAGTAATATTCCATTGTATGTTATACCACATTTTCTTTATATCTCCATTGATGAACATTTAGGTTATTTCCACATCTTAGCTATTGTGAATAATGTTGCAAGAAATATGGGACTATAGCTCTCTTCAAAATCCTGGTTTTAATTTCTTTGGGTAAGTATCCAGAAATGGGATTGCTGGATCACATGATAGTTCTGTTTTTTATTTTGAGGACCCTCTATACAATTTTCATAATGGCTATTCCGATTTACTTTCTGACCCAACCTTCACTCATTGCCAATACTTATCTATTGTTTTTAAAATACTATTCGTTTTAACAGGTGTAAAGTGATATCACATTGTGGTTTTTGTCTTTCTTTTTAATGTTTATTTATTTTGAGAGAGAGAGAGAGAGAGAGAGAGAGAGAGAGAGAGGGAGAGAGAGAGAATGAGAATGAGCAGGGGAGGGGGAGGGGTAGAGAGAGAGGGAGAAAGAGAATCCCAAGCAGGCTATGCACTATGGCTAACAGATAACAGAGCCCCATGCAGAGCTCAATCTCATGAGATCATGACCTGAGCTGAAATCAAGAATTGGATGCTTAACTGAATGAACCACACAAGCACCCTTCACTGTGGTTTTTATTTGTATTTCTCTTATGATTAGTGATGTTGAACACCTTGTCGCATACCTGTTGATGGTTTATGTGTCTTTTGTGTATGTGTCTTTAAACACTTGTTGATTCAAGTACTTTGCCATTTTTTACTCGTTTATTCTTTTCTTGCTATTAAGCTAAAAAAGTTCCTTATATATTTTGAATACTAAACTTTCATCAGATATATGGTTTGCAGATATTTTCTCACATTCCACAGGTTATTTTTTCATTGTGTTGATTGTTTCCTTTGCTGTAGAGGCTGTTTAGTTTGATTAATCCAATTTGCTAACTTTTGCATATGTTTAACTGTGTTTTTGGTGTCATCCAAAAAATTATTGCTAGGACCAACATCAGGAAGATTTGTCCCTATGTTTTCTCCTAGGAGCTTGTGGTTTCAAGTCTTACATTTAAATCTTTAATCCACATTGAGTTAATTTTTCTGTATTATGTAAGATAAGAGTCCAAGTTTATTCTTTTTGCATCTGGGTATACAGTTTTCCCAATACCAATTGTTGAAGTTTTCTTCTCAATTTGACCTCTTGGCATCTTGAAGATTAGTTGACTGATATGTATGGGTTTGTTTCTAGGGTCTCTATTCTGTTCCATTAGTATATGTGTCTGTTTTTATGTCAGCACCCTACTGTTTGATTACTATAGCTGCAGCATTGTTCTTGTTCAAGATAGCTTTTTATCTTGATTAGGTCCCAATAAGGGTATTGTATCTTTGATGTTTAGTTTTCACATGTTTTTGTTAGCATATAGAAATGTAGTTGATTTTTGTGTGTTGATTTTGTGTTTTAAAACTTTGTTGAACTCACTTATTCATTCTAGAAATACATATATTTTTGTAGATTCCTTGGTATTTTGTGTTTACATATTAATGCCATCTGCAAATCGGGACAGTTTTATTGTTGTTACTACTGCTGCTGTTATTATTATTATTCTTCTTTTGGTCTTATTAAAGTGACTGGCATTTCAAGTATCACGTGAATAAAATTGGTGAGAGTGGATATCTTCACCACATTTCCTGATCTACAGGGAAAACATTCAGTCTTTTAGCATTGATATGATGTTAGTTGTCAATTTTTTGTACATATTCTTTATCATGTTGAGGCTGTTTTCCTGTATTCCTGAGTTGCTAAGAGGTTTTTGTTTTAATTGTGAATGGGTATTGAATTTTATAAAATGCTTTTTCTTGTTTTACCTGATATAATTATTTGATTTTTCTTCTTTAGCCTGTTGATATGGTGAATTACAATGAATAATTATTGAATGTTGAAGCAACCTTGTACACTGGGAAAAAAAACCTCACTTAATTGTGGTATGTAATTTTTAAACTATATTACTGGATTTGATTTGCTAATATTTTGTTGAGGAAATTTAAGAGATACTGATCTGTAGCTTTCTTTTTTTCTACTGCCTTCATCTGTTTTTGATTCAGGGTAAAGTTTGTTTTATGAAATGATTTGGGGAGTATCCTCTCCTTTATTTTCTGGAAAGGATGGTGTAAGCATTGGTGTTAATTCTTCTTTAAAGTAGGTAGAATTTTGCAATGAAACCTGGAAATTTTTTCAAAATATTTTTAATTAAAAATTCAATTTTAAAAAGAGTTAGAAGAATTGGTTAGTATCTTTTAAATCAATTTGTGAGTGTAAAATAACTCAAAATATTTCCTTATTATTTGTAGTAATAATAGAATTTATAGTGATATATTCTCCATTTCATTCCTGATACTGATGATTTTATTTTCAGTTTTTATCTTTACCAATTTTGCTAGAGGTTTGTTTAATTCCATTGTTTTTAAAGAACCAGCTTTTTATTTCATTGATTTTTCTCATTTTTCAATTAATTAATTTCTGCTCTAAGCTTTTTTATTTCCTTCATTCTGTTTGCTTTGGGTTTATTTTCCTTTTTCTTCTCTAGTTTCTTAAGATAGAAAGTAGATTCTTGATTTGAGATCCTTCCTTTCTTTTTCTTTAATGTGGGCATTTGATGCTGTATAAGTCCCTCTCATCCGTTGATGGATGAATGGATTAAAAATATGATATACACACATACAGTGGATTAATATTCAGTGTAAGAACAAAGGAAATCTTGCCATTTGTGACAACATGGATGGATCTTGAGGGCATTATACTAAGTGAAATATGTCAGACAGAGAAAGACCAATACCTTATGATCTCACTGGTATGTGGAATCTGAAAAAACAAAACAAAACAACAAAACTGATCTCATAGATACAAAAAACAGATTGGTAGTTGTCAGAGGTGGGGAATAGGGAGAGAGTGAAATGGATGAAGGTGGTTAAAAGGTACAAACTTCCTTTTAAAATAAATGTCTTGGAGGTAAAATGTACAGCATGGTCATTATAGTTAACACTACTGTATTGTATATATGAACATTGCTAAGAGATGGGACATATGTCAATTATATCTGAATAAAAATGCAAAAAAACCCTCCATCTCAGCACAGCTTTAGTAATATTCCACACATTTTGATATTTTATATTTTCATTTCCAATCAGTTCTATGTTTTTAAAGAATTTCTTTGATGACTTCATGTTTGACCCATAGTTTACTTAGAAGTGTGTTGTTTAATTTCAGGTACGCAGAGATTTTTCTCTTCTCTCCATTACTGCCTTTTGGTTTGATACCATTATGGTCAGAGAACATAATCGATGTGATTTCAACTCTTTTAATTTGACTGATGTTTAGCTCCAACTTGTCCAGTTTAATTTGGCTTTGTTTTCTCTATCTCTATTCAAGCTTACAATATTCCCTGGTCATGATGAATAGGTCCTTATTCAGTATGTCATATTCTTTAATGACTCTCTTACATATTTTTCTTCCTTTGTCTTATATTTACCTTGAACTCCTATTTTCCTTTCAAATACTTGGCTACTTCAGTTCAAACATCTCTTCTTGTGATATGTTATTCTCTAATCGCTAGGAAGTAATGAGTTTTTCCTGCAATGTTTTACCATAGAGTTTTGTATACATCCTCATTAAATATTTACCAGATTTTTATCATTTTTGCTTGTGAATTATAGTCTTTTAATATCGTAAGATATTTCAGAGCAAGGACTACAAATTCTGTCAGCAGAATTTGTCAATCCATGCTAGCAGTTCAAATGTGTATGTGTATGTGTGTGTGTTTTAATTGTTTAACTGAGTAAAAAAGTGAATCATATATTAATCAGGGTTCTCCAGAGAAAAAGAAACAATAGGATATCTCTCTTTCTCTCTCTCTCTTCCTAACTATCTATTACCTATCTGTCTATATATCCATCTATCCATCACCTATCTGTTTTTCTATTTATCTAGAATCTATCTATCTATCTGTCTATCTATCTATCTATCTATCTATCTATCTATCTATCTATCTGTCTGTCTATCATAATCATCATCTATCTATAAGAGAGAATTTATTATTGGAATAGACTCACATGGTAATAGATGCTGAGAAGTTCTATGATTTGCTATCTGCAAGCTGAAGAATCAGGAAAGCCGGTGGTATAATTTAGTCTGAGTCCAAAAGCCGGAGAATTGGGTGGCTGATGGTGTAAAAGTACTGACCTGAGTCCAGAAGCCTATGAACCTGGAACACTGATGTCTGAGGCCTTTGGTTATTTTATTTCCCTACTCAGTGATATTTTTGGGACTCTCCACTAGGTGTACTTTGGCTTGTTTCTTAGGTAGCCCTCAAAAGGAAAACAGACAGACAAACACACAGGGAACAAAAGCTTGCAAACGCACAGATAAATCAAACAAACAAGCAAACCAAAAGGAGAACGAAAAAAAAAAAAGCAAAGAAAAAAGCGGGGGGAACAAAAACAACAAAAGACTAAGGACAGTCTAAAAGCATAAAACTACAAATCCTAGCTACAAATAAATAGTAGGGTGGAGGCAGTGTTGTTGAAAGAGCATATACAAAGAGAGAAGTGATGGGTGTGGAGGAAGTGAAACTAAACATTGACCAGGCAGATAGACTGAAAGGCTTAATTCAGAGAGAGAAAGAGGAGAATATGGTAGGAGGTGAGGAGAAAAAAACAAAGATAATGTTAGCCAAAGAAACTATAGAGTCTGATTATTCCATAGAGAGGGAGAAAGAAAGGTAGCATTAAGAAAGTGGTTTAAGTATGACTGTTTAGGCAAACCGATGTTCTGAGTGCCCAATCCAGCTGAGGGGAGAGAAAGAATGAGATAAGGGAAAATATATTGCAATAGCAAGAATTGATCTAATCACACTGCATCAATGTTAGTCTTACCTGGGCTCAGGAAAAAATAAAAAGACAGCTCTCCAGTCTGGATGGGCGTGGCTTGGTGTAGGAAGGTCTGCCTGTGTTAGCAGGTCACTCCCTGCCTTGGTGGTTGTGGGGAGAAGAATGGCAGTGCCCCAAAGCACTTCTCGAACCAGTGTTGCAACCCACTCTTTCGGGTCCATCTCCCTGTGCTGTGGGCGGGCCAAATTGTATTTCCCATGCCCCACCTCATTTCCAGATCCTAGTCCACACACTTTAATAATACCAACTGAAATGTATTCCTACAGGCTGGTTGGCAGGCCAGGTAGCTTCCTAGCCTGGGATCAAGTTTCTCCTGTCACTGTCTGGGGTCAGGGCGCCTAGCCCAAGGACAGTGCCCGAGCTAGAGAGAAAGGATCTCTCTCCCCATGCCTTTTGGTTACAGATGGGATGATAAGAACCCTCTCCATCCCTGGCCAACGTTTTTCTCTTCTCTAGAGACAGCTCTATGAGTGTTTTCAGCCTCTCTTTCTCTTCCCCTCCTTATCTCTCCTTATCTCTGTGGCTCTGCGTGGCTCTGCGTGGAGGGGGCTCTCTCCCCTCCGAGCCTCTGGGTCCCAGCCCGTTTTTATCTTCCCCAGTTTGCACTCATGCACCTATGAGGCTGTCTTCTTAGTGGCCTCTGTCTCTTTTCCTTCCAGACTCTTGCAGATCAGAGTATTGTGGCTTCAGTCCTTAGTTTGATAGATGTGGGTGGGCGAAAAGTACAGAGCTCCCTACTTCCCTGCCATCTTGCCTCCTCCCTCCTAATAATACCTTTTAAAGAACTTACTCATTGTTAATATTTTGTGTACATGTTCTCATGTTTCTAGTATATGCCAGCTATATTAAAAAAAGACCAAACTATACACTTTGGTTTTTTTTTTCAAGCATTTGTCCTATGTATGTATAATTGTATACATATCTGAAATGATATATATTAGACATCTGACACGAACAATTTTGCTGAGGTTTGTTTTATGGCTGTGGATAAGGTCTATCTTGGTAAATGTCCAAGTGTGCTTGAAAAAAAAAATGTATGTTCTATTGTTGTTGAGTGGAGTGTTCTATATATTTCAACCAGATCATGTTGACTGATTATGTTGGTCAGTTTCCTGTATCCTTATTGATATTCCATCTAGTAGTTCTACCAGTTGCCCAGATACAACTTCAGCACTGAGTGAGCTGTTGAAGTTGCAAATTGTAAAGTGTTGTCTGTTTTTCCTTTCAGTTCTTTCTGTTTTTGCTAATGTCTTTTGAGGCTCTGTTGTTTGGTGTGTACATACTTAGGATCATTGTATCTTCCTGGTAAATTGATCCTTTTATCAATATGTAATGTGTCTCTTTGTTACTAGTTTTCTTTGCTTTGAAGTCTACGTTATCTGATATTAATGTAGCCACTTCTGACTTTTTTGATGAATTTTGCATGATATATATTTTTCTATTCTTTTATTTTCAACTGACCTACATCATTGAATTTGAAGTGTGTTTTTTGTAAACAGCATGTAGTTGAGTTTTTTGGGTTTTTTTTTGTTTGTTTTTTGTTTAAAGTCCAGTCTTTGGTTTTTACAATCAAGGTAATTGTTACAGTTAAGGTAACATTTAATGTTTAGGTAATTGTTAATTCATTAGGGTTTAAGTAAGCCATTTTATTATTTGATTTCTCTTTGTTTTTTCTGTGTCTCATTCTTCTGTTTCTCTTTTCTTTCCTTTCTGTGGGTTATGTGGACATTTTTAGGATTCCTTCTTGATAAATTTGTAGTGTTTTTGAGTGTATGGTTTTGGTCAGTTTTCCTTGTGGTTATTCTATTCAAATGTATATATGTGACTCAATGTCCACTGGTATCAACTTTTTACCACTTTTTGTAAAGTGTGAAAACCATAGTTACATTTAGATGTCCCTTTGCTCTTTCTACTTCTAGTATCACATGGTATTATAATTTTCATTTTAACCATTGCATGTGAAATAAAAACCTCATGAGAAAAAGAATTTATGCATATTTCTCTCCTTTCATTGCTCTTTGTTCCTGATGTTCCCCCAAATCCTTCTTTTGACAAATACAGATACATATGAAACTCACACTTCTCCATATGCAGAATATTTTCATTAAATAAACTCCCTCTGCTTCCTCCCACTCCAGAGGCAATCATTCTGATTTATGTTACCACAGACTAGTTGTCTGTTGTAGAACCTGCTATAATTGGAAGCATACAGTGTGTAGCCTTTGTATCTGGCTTGTTTCACTCAACATAATGATCTTGAATTTGATTTGTATTAATGCATGTTTTAGTAGTTTGTTCATTTTAATTACTGAATAGGATTCCATTGTATAAATAAATCACAAGTTGTTTATCCATTCTTCTATTGATGGGCATTTGGGTTGTTTTTGGTTTTTGGCTACTATGATTAAAGCTGCTATGAACATTTGTGTACAAGGCTTTTGTGGACTTACGATTTATTTCTCTTGGGTAAATCCCTAAAAGAGGGATTGCTGATTGGGTTGATGTCATTTCCTTTTTTCCTTATGGGATTTTAGCAACTTTTTGCCCTGAAGGTTACAAGGAGCTGGGAAGAATTACTCTCCTCTCAATAATATTAGAATACTTTAATACTCTAATCAAGTGACCACACACATGATTTTAGTGGTGTAAGCATTTTTAAAAAGTTTACTTATTTATTTTGAGAGAGAGAGAGAGAGAGAGAGAGAGAGAGAGAGAGAGAGAGAGAGAATGGGTGGGGGAGGGTCAGAGAGAGAGAGAGAGAGAGAGAGAGAGAATCCCGAGCTCAGTGTGAGGCTCCATCTCACAATCTGGAAATCACCACTTGAGCTGATATCAAGAGTCAGAGGCTTACCTGTCTGAGCCACCCAGGTGCCCCAATGGTGTAAATTTTTAATCAATCTTTAATTTAGTCTGTTTCCTTTTTCTTGAACTTACCTTGAGTGATTGATTCTGTAAGGTTGGTTGCTTCAGATTTATCCCTCTTAGGTCCCTTAATCAGTGTTTCTGGACTGAATCTGAACACTTTGACATGTTCACTTGGGGACTTTTGCCTTTCTTCTCATCAGCTACTTGGTCTCTGTCAACCTCTATATTTTTATCCACCAAACGGATATAATAATAGTCCTTATCTCTTTGTGTTGTTCTAAGAATGAAATGAGATACTTTATGTTAAGCCCTAATACAGTGACAGGGATGTAGTAAGGGCTCATCAAACGCTAGCTGTTATAAATTGTGTTGTTATTTTATTGCTGGGATTTCTGTCTGTTCTTATGTTGTGTCTTCAAATACTTTCTGTGCATTTTTTTTCTGGAGTTTCTAATTATCCCTAGAGTTAGAGTTCCCTGTTGGCATTAGGGAAAGAGTTTTCTTTCTCCTTTGGTTCATTGACCCTTGCTTAATGATCCCAGGGGTAACTCTTGACACCTCCCTCCAGAAGAAGGAAGCATGTGTCTTCTCAGTCTAAATATAAGCACCCTGAACCAAGCAGGAATAATGACACCTCCTCATGCAAGACAATCAGGCTCCAGCTTTCTCTTTCCTTCTCATTCCTCTTCTGTCAGAACAAGTAACATTTTGAGCTCTCTACTATCAATTTCTCAGTGCTTCAACTGATACTGTGATATAGTCGGTGAGTTTAAGAGCATTGAGGGTGGCAGGGGGAGGGGTTGGCAGGGAGAGGAATTGGCAGGAGTGTGAGTGTGTGTGTTTAGGAGTGTCTGTGTAGGACAGAGACTAGAGCTGGGAGAGAGGAAGTAGAGATGTGAAAATGAAACAAAGGATGACAGATGGATTTCAGCACGGCTGAGCACAGGGTGGGGAGGGTGGGCACTGGGGGAAATGTCAGTGGGACTAGGAGGTTGCCCTGGTTAGGAATGGGAATGCAAAATGGGGCAACACACCAGGAGACTGTGGGAGGAAAGACTCTTCTTGATTAAAAAAAATTTTTTAAAGTAGCCTTTGCACCCAAAGTGGGGCTTGAACTCACAACCTTGTGATCAAGAGTCACATCCTCTACTGATGGAGCCAGTTAGGCACCCCTGACAAATGTCTGAGGGCAATTCATGGAGCAGTCAGAATCAGACTGTATTAAGACAGGGCTTATCAGAGGGGACTATTCATGAAAAGGACTCATGCAAAACTGCTGGTGAAAGATTAATTTACTAATTCCATGGTAATTTGTTCAAATATTTCCTGAGTACCTATGATATGCCAGACTCTGTGCTTACACTATGTAAACTCCCAGTTCCAGATTGAGGAGGACTCTTGAGGAAACTTTTCATGGTAATCTGGGTGTCGGGTGTGTCTAAGCCAGAAAAATCCTCCCCATTCTGTCTTCCGTCCTGTGCTTTGCAGAACAAGTATAGAGACTGGGACATGAAAATGTGCTTGGAACTGGGTTCTCCGCAAATTTGCCATCACAACGTAAGAATATGGTGGATGGTTTTTACACATGATACATGACCATATACTTACTCAGATTTTTACAAAACCTTCTAAAGTGCTTACAGGGAGTGAAACAAATGGGTAGTTGGAAATTTTTCTTGAAATATTTATTAAAAAATCTGAGTCACTATGTCAGTGATTTAAGGGCATATCAGTACTTCTGCAGTGTAGATAACACTGACTTAAGATTATGAAAACATTTTATGTGCTGGCTTTACATGGATGTGAATAAGAATGAAGTTATTAGAGACATAAATCTGTTTTTTCTCCAGTTATTAAAAGGATAAAACATTCACAAGTTTTTGTACCTTTAGTATTAAAGGAATCTCTTGTGACACATCTCATAACTAATCTTTCCAATATATTGTGCTGCAAACAGAGACCACTCTTATAACCTGGGGTAAGGGGCAAGCAGTTTTATCCATTCAGGACATGGTTGCAGGGTGTAAAGCCTTTTTAAAGAACCTAAGAATGGTATGGGGCGCTTGGGTGGTTCAGTTGGTTAAACTTCTGATTTTGGCTCTGGTCACGATCTCATGGTTCATGAGTTCAAGCCCAGCATTGGGCTCTGCACTGACAGTGTGGGGCCTGTTTGGGATTCTCTCTCTCTCTCTCTCTCTCTCTCCCTCTCTCTCCTTCTCTCTGCTCCTCTCCTGCTTGTACATGCTCTCTCTCTGTCCCCACCCCCCCTAAAATAAATAAACTTGAAAAGAATAATAAAAGAACCTAAGATTAGTGAAAAACACTTGAGATATGAAGCAGAAAGAAAGTAGCAAAATAAAATTACTACTTGTTTAAATAAATATCTACATAGTACAACTAGGCCAAAAAGTAACGACTCAGTCTCATATGGTTGTCTAACAATTTTACCTGATGTGGTTTGTGAGTGAATTTTAATATGCTGTCCTGATGTTAGGAGAGTCTTCCAATGTTAAGACTGCATGAAGACATAAAACGCTTTTACATAACTCCCTAAAGAGAGAATGGGGATAAACAAAAAATAGAGTTGGTTGGGACTTTCTAGAAGAAAAGAAGACACTAGGAGGAAAAAGAGGCAGTAAAGTTTGCTCATGGGGCTGTGGGAAAGAAGTGGCTCCATTTCTTTGTAGCCTGGACTGAACCTTCCCCCCAGTGCTCACTCCTGGCTTTCCTTGATTTTAGAGCTGAAGCTCTGACTCCCATCATTCTGCCCTGGGATTCTATAAATGATGGAGACAGTCTGTTTCTCGGGGCAGATGGGTTGTTTTCAAAGCCTGCCAGAGAAGCCTGCTAGGTAGTTGTGACCCAAGCTAAGTTCATCAGTGGTGGACCTGGCTGGTGCGTTACCCAACCCTCGAGTCTTGGTTCTGAGACACCAGGTCCATCCCAGAGATCTATTCTCAGGCTGTTTTCTCTCCTGGGGCACTTTTCTCATCCTTTTGCACTCTTCCTTATCCTGGGAAAGGAGTTCCTTGGTCATATTTAGATGAAGAATAAGACTTTAATGTTGCTGAATATTCGTTAAGATGTTTTTCCTGTTGAGAAAAACAAGGCCAGAGGCTTATAACTAATTATAACAAGAATAATAAGCTAGTCTCTGGAGCACTTTATCTGAATTAACTGACTTAATCCTACTAATTACCTCATGCACTTTGTTGTTACTCACATGTTACAGATGATAAAATGGAGGTGTGCAGAAGTAAAGCAACTTGACCAAGGTCATGCAGTTAGTCAGGGAAGAACTGGGAAATTAACCCAGGAAGTCTGGATCCCGAACTCAGTGCCTTCACCTAAATCACCGGTTCCCTCACACTTAGTTTGGCTCCTGTGCCTTCTCCACCTTTCTGGATCTTCTCTCTCATCTGGATATTCTCTTAGGATCCTAGGAGGTACTTTCTGTGAGACTTTGAACGTCCTTGTTTGTGCCTATGATTTTCCTCTCTTCTTAGCCCTCTTCCTAAATGAGTCTAGAACCCTCTTGCTGAGAATACTCAGCAGGGTTGAGAAGCCATTGAATGAAATGAAAGTCTTTCATCACACAGACAATAACCTTCTTTCTGGAACCTCAGTAACAGCCATCCAGGCCTCTCTCTGCCTTTCTCTTCACCTTGCCTTGGCTGGTTCACTATTGGGGTTTTAAAACATCATTAGAATTATAGCAGAGAGCTGGAGTTGTTTTTATGAGGACTCATATCAGGTATCTTATTGAGAAGGGATGCATTAATAACTAATGGGGTTCAGGGAAGTGAGGAAAAATTGCAGTGAATTTCCTTCTAAAGAAAATGAATTTGTTTTCTGGTGGGGCTTTGTTTATATAAATGTGGGGCCAATGCTTTAGAATAGAGTCAGAGCAATACTACCAGTGGCTCTTCTCTGTGCTTATCCCAGCAAAGCTCAGCTTCTCATCTAAATAGAAGTTGAATAAATATTTAAAATATACTGGCTTGAAAGGTGTCATGTTATTAACTCACCTGGGGACCACACTTCCCTGAATCTGGCTCTGTTCCCATTTCTGTCTCCACCTATATAGTCCCGTTGATTCCTCCCCACAGCCCATGATGCACTGAAGAAGTGCATCTGCACAGGGGTAGGGCGATGAGGGGTAGCCTCATTAACTGAGGCTTTCATTCCTTTCAATGCCTTCCTCCCTGGGACCCTTTGAACCATTGTCAGTAGATCCATCTAGTATTATTTGGTAATTTTGTACTTCTTATTCTCTCCTTATTCTCTCTTATGGTCCCTTTTCTCCAAGTTCCCTTCCAGAGTTTTAATCATCCTTCTCTAGTCCTAATAGCTGACAGGTGGTCTAGACCTTCAGAAGGAAACAAATCTTACCTGAGTGGTGGGAAAAGCTAAGGCAGGAAAGACTTTATGCTTACCACTTCTTATAGAAGGGAAGCCTGAATCTTTTTGAGGGTAAAAACAAGTAGGGTAGGAAGAGGGCTATCTTAATGGAGCCACAGGGGAGTGTATTGGTTCTCTGTACTCAGAGTAGTTTTCCTGGAGAGCGCTCAAGGATATGGAGATCTAGCCTAGAGAAACTCTTATAGAACCATTTGGGGAGGAGCATGAGAAGTCATAAGGAGCAGGTGATGAATATGGCCTTTCTCGATTTCCTTGGTTGCTCCATTCTTTGCTGCCTTTTGAGAAGATTTGAATTTGAGTCAGTATGGAGAAATACATACTTGAGACTCCTTCTGGATATCCATTTGGTGCTCCATTTTCATGCACAGGAAGCCACAAGTGCCAAGTCTAGGCTAGTCTCATGTGAAATGTTCAAAGTAATAGCCAGATAAATTTAATGTGATTAAATATAATCAAATTAGAATATAGCTTAGCTAATAGATCTTCAGGAAGGAGACACGTGAACTTAGGCCGTTAAAACGTGGTGAATTTAAGGAAGTATTTTAAGTATATAAAGGGAAGGGAAATTCACGTAAATAAAGAAGGAGTAAAATCTTGGGGACAGGGAAAAGTATAACACAGGTAAGGGCACAAATGCCACTTGTATGGAAATGGTAGAATGATGTCAGAAAGGTATGGTGGGGCCAAACTTTTGGAGTAGGGTGATGGAAGCAGGGTGAAGCCTGTATTGGTTCTTTTTAAAAAATGTTTATTTATTTATTTTGAGAGAGAGAGAGAGAGTCCGAGAGACAGGGAGACCAAGAATCCCAAGTAGGCTCGATGCTGTCAGTGCAGATTTCAACATGGGGTTCGAACTCACGAACCATGAGATCATGACCTGAGCTGAAATCAAGAGTCAAATGCTTAATTGACTGAGCCACCCAGGCGCACCTGCCTCTATTGATTCCAGAAGCATGATTGACACAGAAGGTCTACATGCTAATGAGACCTACACTCAAGTGAGCATTCTCTGGGAGAACTTGCCTCTGGAGAGAGTCCCATGGTTTAGAACTTGATGCTATCTTGTATATCTCTGTACACACTCAGAGATCCTTTCTGTTCCTGTCACTTTCAGCAGACTCATCAGCTTCTAAGTCATTATAGAGAGGACTCTAAAGTGCATCATGACTCACACCAACTTTACCATCTTCCACCCTGCAGTTTTTGTCCTACTGGGCATTCCTGGATGGGAGGCTTACCACATTTGGCTGTCAATACCCCTCTGCCTCATGTATATCACTGCCATCCTGGGGAACAGCATCCTAATAGTGGTCATCATCACAGAACGTAATCTTCATGAGCCCATGTACTTCTTCCTCTCCATGCTGGCCATCACGGACATCCTGCTGTCCACCACTACTGTACCCAAGGCTTTAGCCATCTTTTGGCTCCATGCCCATGACATTGCCTTTGATGCCTGTGTCACCCAAGTTTTCTTTGTCCATGTGATGTTTGTGGGGGAGTCAGCCATCCTATTAGCCATGGCCTTTGACCGATTTGTGGCCATCTGTGCCCCCCTGCATTATACAGCTGTGCTAACATGGCGTGTTGTGGGAAGGATTGGTCTGGCCATTGTCACCCGAAGCTTCTGCATCATCTTCCCAGTGATCTTCTTATTGAAGCGGCTGCCCTTCTGCCGGACCAACATCGTCCCCCATTCCTACTGTGAGCATATTGGAGTGGCCCGCTTGGCCTGTGCTGACATCACCATTAACATCTGGTATGGCTTCTCAGTGCCTATTGTCATGGTCATCATGGATGTGCTCCTAATTGCTGTATCTTACTCACTGATCCTCCGAGCCGTGTTTCGTTTGCCTTCCCAGGATGCCCAGCACAAGGCCCTCAGCACTTGTGGCTCTCACCTCTGTGTTATCCTCATGTTTTATGTTCCATCCTTCTTTACATTACTGACCCACCGCTTTGGACGTAACATTCCTCGACATGCCCATATCCTGCTGGCCAATCTTTATGTGGTGGTGCCACCAATGCTCAACCCCATTGTCTATGGTGTCAAGACTAAGCAGATCCGGGAGGGTGTAGTCCACCGGCTCTTTGACATCAAGACTTGGTGCTGTGCTTCCCCTCTAGGCTAATGGCTCCTCAGGAATCTGCACTTCAAGCTTTATCAAAGAAATTAAGTGTGAAATACAGAGGTTTCCTGGACTAAGAGAGCTTTTACTTCTCTTCCTCTTTGTCTTCCTTCTTCATTGTCCTCCCCCAACTTTTCTTTTTTTCTCTTCTGGCTCTCCATCTTTGCCTTATTCTCCTTTTTTTTTTTTTTTTTTTTTATCTTCTTCTCTTTTCACACCCCTCCTCCACAACCCAGGAATAATAACTAAGCATACATGCCTCTGATATGAACATTTGGTATCTTCAGTAGACCAGACGTACTCCAGAAACACAGAGAACTGAACATAACATGAAGTGAGTTATAAGCACATGGATAAACATAATTTTATATTTAACATCTGAAGAGATTCCAGTTTCTTTTTTCCTTTTTTTTTTTTTTTAAATCTCCGAATGTGCATTGATTCTTTCTTTGTATGGGCTCAAGTAGCTCTTCACTCAGTTTTATAATGGCTGTTTTTGAAAAAACAGTCATACATGCCTTTCAGCCATCTGGAACACTGTTCATTCTTAAAATTTCAGATCAAGAACTACTTTCCCTTAAAACTCTTTCCTGACTTTCCCAGGCTCTCCAAGGCTCCTATCTTTGTACATTAATTTCATCTTATACAAATCTCAAAAACGTATGTAGTGAGTTGTAATGGGTTATTTATTTGTACCCCTAATTGATTGTAAATACCTTGAAATCAGAAGAGTATGTGTTATTCATATTTGTACTCTCAGTGCATTATAAAATGCCTGTAACATAATAAATGTTTGAAAGATGAATGGGATCACAATTACCCAGTTTCTTCCTGATGTTAGAACATACATTTCTCTTATGCACTCAAATGATCAGCTAAATTAGTTCACACATCAGAGTTGAGTAAACCAGTTCCTCACAAAGGCAGTTTGGCATCAGGGAGGTAAACAAGCTGCATATTGCAGAGCTTCTTACTTCTCATGCCTTTGCTGTAATGCAGAGATCAGGGAATAGACTAGAGTAGGAGGAAACAGAGCACTCTTGATTTTCTCTTCTAACCTGGCTTCTGACCCTTCTCATTGCTAGGAATGTGCACAATGTTCCTGGACAGGTTAGCAAAATTGGAATAGTCTCTTAGAGTTCACAGTCTTGACCCTCATTCTTTCATGCTTTTTCATAAAAGGTCCTACACACTCATTTCCTTAACCCCCACTGACACAAATGAGTCCAACATCTCTTTCTCCATCTTAGAATTCTTTTTTGGGCATTAGATGCATAAATCTATGTATTAACTGGATATATCCACCAGGATATAGAACTAAATCATTCAGGCTAGGTTTTCTTCCTGTTCCCTTCTTTTTCTTAGGAACTTGATTATGATGATTCCATCAACTACATTGAGCTGGAAACCTTGGGAAATTTCCCAACTTCCTCTCTGTCCTGTTTTTCAAGAAGTTAATGATTGTTACCAATATTGATTGTACCACTAAATAGCTATGTGGATAATATTTGGAGTCCTGTTAGGATTAAAACATTGTCGTTATTGTTTTCTAGCTGTGTGAATATGTGAAACATATTTAGTGTTTTTAGTCCTCATTTTCTTCATCTGAAAAATGGGGATAGCAATAATATCTCATAAGGTTGTTGAGAGGAAATAAACCATATATGTAGTAACACAATCCTTGTATCATTGTAAGTATCTGAGAAATATATATACCACATTTCATTTATCCATTGATCCATCAGTGGATATTTAGGTTCTTCCCATACTTTGGCTATTGTTGATAGAGCTGCTATAAACATTGGGGTGCATGTGCCCCTTTGAAGCAGCATACCTATATCCCTTGGGTAAATACCTAGTAGTGAAATTGCTGGATTGTAGAGCCGTTCTATTTCTAATTTTTTGAGGAACCTCCATACTGTTTTTGAGAGTGGCTGCACCAGTTTGCAACCCCAGCACTGCAAAAGGCTTCCTCTTTCTCTGCAACCTTGCCAACATCTGTCATTGCCTGAGTTGTTAATGTTAGCCATTCTTACAGGTGTGAGGTGGTATCTCATTGTGGTTTGATTTGTATTTCCCTGATGGTGAGTGAATGTTGAGCATTTTTTCATGTGTCTGTTGGCCATCTGGAGGTCTTCTTTGGAGAAGTGTATATTCCTGTCTTTTTCCCATTTCTTCACTGGATTGTTTTTGAGTGTTGAGTTTGATAAGTTCTTTATAGAACTAACACTTTATCTGATCTGCCATTGCAAATATCTTCTCCCATTCTGTCGATTACCTTTTAGTTTTGCTGACCGTTTCCTTCACTGTGAAGAAGTTTTTATATTGATGAAGTCCCCAAAGTTCATTTTTGTTTGTGTTTCCCTTGTCTCCAGAGACGTGTTGAATAAGAAGTTCCTGTGGCCAAGGTCAAAGAGGTTTTTGCCTGCTTTCTCCTCGAGGATTTTGATGGCTTCCTTTCTTAGATTTATGTCTTTCACACATTTTGAGTGTGTTTTTGTGTATGGGGTAAGAAAGTGGTCCAGGTTCATTTTTCTGCACTTTGCTGTCCAGTTTTCCCAGCACCACTTGCTGAAGAGACTGTCTTTATTCCATTGGATATTGTTTCCTGCTTTGTCAAAGATTAGTTCGCCATAAGTTTTTGGGTCCATTTCTGGTTCTTTATTCTGTTCCATTGAACTGAGAGTCTGTTTTTATGCTAGTAGAGAGATATTTCATTAATGCTAAGTTATCATCTTTCAATTCAGATACTGCATTAGCTTCTTAATTGATTTCATTATTTTCAGTCTCTTACACTGTAACCTAAACTACGAGTTGACTCACGTTAGACATTCTAAAAGGCAGAGCTAATGCTACTGCTTTCTGTGAAATACTTTCAAGTAATCCTTATTACTTATAGAACTGTTTTCCATAGAATGTTCTACAGAAATAGTGGATATCATAATGGATGTTTAATAAAAAGTACCATGCTGAAATAACTGAAAAATGCTGACACTCTGTGGATCATGCACATGGTTGTCCAAGGGAAGGCTAAAGTTTGCAGCATATCCCCACACTAAAGTGACCATTGATATTTGTGTCGACATCCATGGATTTTTTTCTGAGAGCCTATCAATTTATATCTCTAAAATAACCTAGTGTTCCATTAGCCACAGTTTGGAAAACATAGGTCTACAGAGTAATTTCTAAGCTAAGCTTTAACTTCATAATCTAGTCCTAACGGACTTTTCCATTACTATCTTGAAACACATGACCATACAGTAATACATAGATATTAATAATAATAACTAAAACAATAGCTAATGTTTATTAAGAGATTAATCTATACTGGGAACCATGTTAAGTGCTCTGCTGCATTAGCTTATTTAATCCTTATAAAAATTTATGAGAATGTACCTTTGTATCTCTGCTTTATACACAGGGGCATCCAAGGTTCAGAGAGGATGAATAATGAACACCATTCAGCTGGCAAATGTTAGACTATTGACATCAATTCCTTTTTGAAGTCTTTGCTAATATCCCCCAAGTCAGAGGTAATCACTTTGTCCTCTGGGTCTCCACAGCAATGACATTAATGGTTTCTTTTTTCCCCCTTTATATCTTATTGTCAGGTTGGTTTCCATGAAACACCCAGTGCTCTCCTCCATGGCCTCCTCCATGCACATCACCCCTCTTTTTCTCTACCCCTCCCCCATCAGCCCTCAGTTTGTTCTCAGTATTTAAGAATGTATCATGGTTTACCTCTCCCCCTTTCCCCACTATGACTCCCCCTTTCCCTCTCCCATGGTCTTCTGTTAAGTTTCTCCTGTTCCACTTGTGAGTGAAAACATATGGTATCTGTCTTTCTCTGCCTGACTTATTTCGCTTAGCATGGCACCCTCAAGGTCCATCCACTTTCCCACAAATGGCCATATCTCATTCTTATTGCCATGTAATACACCATTGTATA
>NC_043710.1:50515371-50522783 GCF_006229205.1 Suricata suricatta
GTTCCTTGTAGATTTTGGATACTAGCCCTTTATCTGATATGTCATTTGCAACTATCTTTTCCCGTTCTGTTGGTTGCCTATTAGTTTTCTTGATTGTTTCCTTTGTAGTGCAGAAGCCTTTTATCTTGATGAGGTCCCAGTAGTTCATTTTTGCTTTCATTTCCCTTGCCTTTGGAGTTGTGTCGAGTAGGAAATTGCTGTGGTTGAGGTCCAGGAGGCTGTTTCTTGCTTTCTCCTCTAGGGTTTGGATGGTTTCCTGTCTCACATTTAGGTCCTTCAGCCATTTTATTTTTGTATGTAATGTAAGAATGTGGTCTAGTTACATTCTTCCGCATGTTGCTGTCCAGTTCTCCCAGCACCATCTGTTAAAGAGGCTGTCTTTTTTTTCATTGGATACTCTTTTCTGCTTTGTTAGAGATCAATTGGCATTACATTTGTGGGTCCAGTTCTGGATTCTCTATTCTATTCCATTGATCTATGTATCTGTTTATGTGCCAATACCATACTGTCTTGATAATGACAGCTTTGTAGTAGAGGCTAAAGTCAGGGATTGTGATGCCTCCCATTTTGGTTTTCTTCTTCAATATTACTTTGGCTATTTGGCTTTTTTTTGTGGTTTCATATAAATTTTACGATTGCTTGTTCTAGCTTTGAGAAGAATGCTGGTTCAATTTTGATTGGGATTGCATTGAATGTGTAGATTGCTTTGGGTAATAATGACATTTTAACAATGTTTATTTTTCTGATCCATGAGCATGGAATGTTTTTCCATTTCTTTGTGTCATCTTCAATTTCCTGCATAAGTTTGCCAGATCTTTTACACCTTTGGTTAGGTTTATTCCTAGGTATTTTATGGGTTTTTTTGTGTGTAATTGTGAATGGGATCAGTTTCTTGATTTCTCTTTCTGCTGTTTCATTATTAGTGTAAAAAGTGCAACTGATTTCTGTACCCTGTCACTTTGCTGAATTCATGGATTGGTTCTAGAAGGCTTCTGGTGGAGTCTGTCGGGTTTTCCATGTAGAGTATCATGTCATCTGCAAAAAGTGAAAGTTTGACTTCATCTTTGCCAATTATGATGCCTTTACTTCCTTTTGTTGTCTGATTGCGGATGCTAGGACTTCCAGCACTATGTTAAACAACAGTGGTAAGAGCGGACATCCTTGTGTTCCTGACCTCAGGGGGGAAAGCTCTCAGTTTATTCCCATGGAGGATGATATTAGCTATGGGCTTTTCATAAATGGCTTTTATAATGTTTAAGTAAGTTCCTTCTATCCCGACTTTCTCAAGGGTTTTTATTAAGAAACGATGCTGTATTTTGTCAAATGCTTTTTCTGCATCTATTGATGGGATCATATGGCTTTTATCTTTTCTTTTGTTAACATGATGTATCACACCGCTGGATTTGTGAATATTGAACCAGCCCTGTAACACAGGAATAAATCCCACTTGATAATGGTGGGTAATTATTTATATATGATGTTGAATTCGATTTGCTAGTATCTTACTGAGTATTTCTGCATCTGTATCCATCATGACATTGGCTAATATTTCTCTTTATTTTGTTGGATCTCTGTCCGATTTGGGAATTAAAGTGATGCTGGCTTTGTAGAATGAGTCTGGAAGTTTTTCTTCTATTCCTAGTTTTTGGAATAGCTTGAGAAGAATGGGTATTACCTTTGCTTTAAATGTCTGGTAGAATTCCCCATGAAGCCATCTGTCCCAAGGCTCTTATGCGTTGGGAGATTTTTGATAACTGATTTGATTTCTTCACTAGTTATGGGTCTGTTCAGATTTTCTATCTCTTCCCGTTTGAATTTTGGTGGTGCATGTGTGTTTGGGAATTTTCCATTTTTGCTAGGTTGTCCAGCTTGTTGGCATATAATTTTTCATAGTATTCTCTGATAATTGCTTGTATTTCTGAGGGATTGGTTGTAATAGATTCACTTTAATTCGCGAGTTTGTCTATTTGGGTGCTTTCTCTTTTCTTTCTGAGAAGCCTGGTTAGAGGGTTCTCAATTTTGTTTATGTTTTCAAAAAACCAACTCTTGGTTTCATTGATCTGTTAAACTGTTTTTTTTTTTTAAATTTATATTGTTTATTTCTGCCCTTATCTTTATTATTTCTTTTCTTCTGCTGGGTTTGGAGTGCTCTTGGTGCTCTCCTTCTAGTTCTTTTAGGTGCCCTGTTAGATTTTGAATTTGTGCTTTTTATAGTTTCTTGAAATAGGCCTGGAATGCAATATATTTTCCTCTTAGGACTGCCTGTGCTGCATCCCAGAGATTTTGGATTGTTGTATTTTCATTTTCATTTGTTTCCATATATTTTTAAATTTCTTCTCTAATTGCCTGATTGGCCCAATCATTCTTTAATAGGGTGGTTGTTATCCTCCATCCTTTTGGAGGTTTTCCAGACTTTTTTGTGATTGATTTCAAATTTCATAGCACTGTGATCTGAAAGTGTGCCTGGTATGATCTCAATTCTTTTATATTTATTGAGGGTTGCTTTATGACCCAGTATGTGGTCTATCTTGGAGAATGTACCATGTGCACTTTAGAAGAAAGTGAATTTCCTAGCCTCAGGATGTAGAGTTCTAAATATATGTCAAACCAATCTGTCTCACTATGTCATTAAGGTCCATCATTTCTTTAGTGATTTTTTTGTCTGGTTGGTCTATCCATTGCTGTATGTGGAGTGTTAAAATCCCCTGCAATTGGCACATTCTTAATCAATAAGATTGCTTCTGTTTGTGATTAACTATTTTATGTAATTGGGTGCTTCCCAATTTGGTGCATAGATGGTTATAATTGTCAGCTCTTCCTGATGGATGGACCCTGTAATTATTATACAATTCCTTTCTTCATCTCTTGTTATTGCTTTTACTTTAAATCCAGCTGGTCTGATATAAGTATGGCTATTCTGGCTTTCTTTTGACTGTGAGTCGTCAGATAGATATTCCTCCATCCTTTTACTTTCAATATGAAAATGTCTTCAGGTCTTAAATGAGTCTCTTTTAGATAGCAAATAAATGGATTTATTTTTAATCCGTTCTGCTACCCTATTCTTTTGATTAGAGCATTTATTCCATTTATATTCAGTGTTATTATTGAAAAAATGGGTTTAGAGCCATTGTTTTCTCTGGAGGGTTCATGCTTCTAGTGGTGTCTCTAGTACCTTGTGTTCTTTGTATTCTTTTTTTCATGGAGTCCTTATAGGATTTCTTATAGGACTTGTTTGGTGGTGATGACTTCTCTCAATTTTTGTTTATTTGGGAGAACCTTGAGCTCTCCTATTCTGAATGACAGGATTGCTGGATAAAGGATCCTTGGCTGCATGTTTTTTCTGTTCATCACATTGAAGATTTCCTGCCATTTCTTTCTGGCCTGCCAAATTTCAGTAGATAGGTCTGTAATTACTCTGATAGGTTTCCCTTTGTATGTTAGGGACCTTTTATCCCTAGGGAGTTGCTTTCAGAATTTTCTCTTCATCTTAAAATTTGTCAGTTTCACTATGTGAACCAAATGTCGATTCAAGTTACATCTGAGGGGAGTTCTCTGTGCCTCTGGATTTCAATGTCTGTTTTCTTACCCAGGTTGGGGAAGTTCTTGGCTCTAATTTGATCAAGCTCTCCTTTAGCCCCCTTTTTTCTTTCTTTCTTTCTTTCTTTCTTTCTCTTTCTTTCTTTCTTTCTTTCTTTCTTTCTTTCTTTCTTTCTTTCTTTCTTTCTTTCTTTCTTTCTTTCTTTCTTTCTTTTCTTTCCTTCCTTCCTTCCTTCCTTCCTTCCTTCCTTCCTTCCTTCCTTCCTTCCTTCCTTCTTTCTTCCTCTCTTCCTCTCTTCCCTTCTTTCTTCCTTTCTTCCTTCTCCTTCTCCTCCTCCTTCTTCAGAAATTCCTGTGATACAGCTATTGTTCCATTTGATTGTATCACTCAGTTCTCTAATTCTCCTTTCATGCTTCTGGATCTATTTATATCTTTTTCTCAGCTTCCTTTTTTTCTATAGTTGAGTTTGTAATTCACTTGTTTTCCTCTTTGCCTCTTCAATTTGTGCCATGGCCACCTCCTATTTTATTATGCACCTTGCTTATAGCATTTTTTGTAACTTGTTACAGCTATTCTTAAGGTCCCTAGGTTTTGTATCAATAGCTTCTTTGATGTCTTCCATGCTCTTTTGAAGCCCAGCAATTAATTTTATGTCAATTGTTCTAAATTCATGCTTTTTTATATTGCTTTTATTTGTTTTGAGCAATTCTGTAGCTATTACTTCTTCCCGGAATCTTTAGAGGAGAGTTCTTCTGTTTTATCATTTTGGCTAGCTCTCTGTTTCTCATCAGTTTTCAAAGCTTGTTATTCACTCTGCACCTGTGAGTATTGCTATATTAAAGGAAGCTCATTGACTGTCCAGGGCCTATTGGTTCAGGAGGTGTTCTTTTAATGATGTCCCTTGGTCTCTCTTGTTGTGCCTTTGATTATTTTTTTCCTCTACTCATAGTGATATTTGGGACTCTCCATCAGGTGTACTTTGGCTTGTTTCTTGAGGTAGCCCTGAGAAGGAAAACAGAGACAAACACATAGGGAACAAAAGCATGCAAATGCACAGAAAAGTCAAACAAGCAAGCCAACCAGATGGGGAAAAAAAGAAAAAAAATGGGGGAACAAAAACAACAAAAGACAAAGGACAATCTAAAAGCATAAAACCAGATATCCCAGCTACCAATAAATAGTAGGGTGGAGGCAGTGCTGATGGAAGAGCATATACAAAGAGAGAAGAGACAGCAGTATAGAGGAAGCGAAATTGAACATTGACCAGCCATAGAGAGTAAAAGGCTCAGTTAAGAGAGAAAGAGGAGAATATAGTAGGTGGTGAGGAGAAAAAAAATGAAGATAATGTTACCCAAATAAACTATATAGTCTGATTATTCCAGAGAGAGAGAGAGAGAGAGAGAGAGAGAGAGAGAGGGAGGGAGGTAGTGACAGAGGTTTAGAATATGCATCAAGATAATGGATTAAATGTGACTGTTTAAGCAAACCAACGACCAGAGTGCCCAGTCCAGCTGAGTTGGAGAGATAAGAATGAGATAAGGGAAAATATATAAATAGCAAGAATTGACCTAGTGTTAATCACAGCAATGCATCAATGTTGGTCTTGCCCAGGCTCTGGACAAAAAGAAAAAAAAAAGGTAGCTCTCCAGCGCGAATGGGTTTGTTTCGTTCAGGCAGATCTCACCTCCACTGCAGGCCCCCCAGGAGCACCTTCTGAGGCCCTGCGTTGGTGGTTGTGGAGAGAAAAATGTCAGCACCCTGTCCCTTCTGGAACCATGTGTTGCAACTCACTCTTTTGGTTTGGATCTCCCTGTGCTGCAGCCGTAGCCAAGATGGGCCAAGTTGTATTTTCCAAGCCCCCCCTCATTTCCAGATCTTAGTCTGCGCACTTTAGTGGTACCGTCTGAAATGTACTCCTTTGGACTAGACAGCTTCCTAGTGCTAGGAAGCCAGGGATGGAGTAGGGGGAATAAGGGATCAGTTTCTCCTGGCACCTCCTGGGACTGGGGCGCCTAGCCCAAAGAAAGGGCCACAGCTAGAGAAAGGATCTCACTCCAAACACCCTGCATTTGGGATGATAGACTACCTCTCCATCCCAGGCCGAGGTTTTTCTTTTCTACAGAGACAGTTTATAGAAGTCTCAGCCACTCTTTCTCTTCCCTTGTTCTCTATGTCTCTCCGCAGAGGGGCTCCCCTCCATGCTTGTGGGTCCCGGCCTGGCCTATTTATTTTTCCCAGTTTGCAATCACGCACCTATGAGGCTGACTTCTTGGTGGACTCTTATCTCTTTTCCTCCCAGGCTCTTGCAGTACAGTGTCTTATGGCTTCAGTCCTTCCTGGTTTGAGAGATGCAGGCAGGTGACAAAGTACAGAACTCCCTAGGTCTCTTCCATCTTGCTGGCCAGAATCGACATTAATGGTTTCAACTGAATATTAATTACTCTATGAAATAATCAGAACTTGGGTTCTGTGAGAGTTGAGATTATTTCTTACTCATCATTATAGTTCCAGCATCTAGCATAGGGTTCCCAATGTATATTTATAGTTTAACTAATTTGAAATGTTGGTGAGGTATTTGAGCTCTGGACTCTTAACTTTTAAATATTACCTAATTTTATGACTGAAAATCATTTGCACACACGCACATACTCACCACTTAATTCCTTCTGATCTATTATTTCTTCTACATCTCCACAGGTTTTTATGTATATTAGGTCTAGCAGGTATAAGCAGGGTTTCAGTATTCTATGATGGTCTACAAGCATCCAGTCTGTTCATATCTTAGCCAGAGACATGAATTCATTCACAGGTGCAGTGTGTACAAACTGCTGCAGGTAAGACATAGATTGCCCACCCACTCTGGCTCCTGTGTCAGTGATCTCTAGAGCTTGGTACCTCTGAGGTCTGATTCTGTCTAATTGAACCAGATGCTCCCTAAAGACCTAGTGGAGTTGAAGCTCTCTCCTTGCCCAAAGGATTCCTGTGGATAAGGTTCAAATACTGTCCTATTTCACTCCAGAGTCTGCATCTGTCTGCTTCTTTCACATGTTGAGGAAGAACTTTCTCTTGAATTGGGGTAAGCTTTTAGGAAGAGGATAAATATTTGGTTCCCAGGAATTTTAGGTTTTCCTGAAATAAACTTAATAAACTATTGATTTAGATGAGATCTTCTTGAGTCCTCTGGAAAACATAGTGTAAGTACACACTTGACCTCTTAAACTGCTGCAGACGTTTTGACTATGCAGAGCTGGGAGTATGGCTAATTTTTCCCCCAGAATTAAAGTGGTTTAAAAAATATTGAATATTGAAAAGTAAGTATATTAAAACTCAAACCATTAAGTTTAAGTATACTATTCCTATAAAAATAGAATTTATTATACTTTTACTGGCTTTAGTGGGAGAAACTCATAGATAATGATTACAAAATTAAATTAGGGGAAAAAATGAACCATTAAAAGCATATAAAGCATAGATGTTTCCATTTTCCCTTTTGCCTTGGGCACTGATATGGCTCAGTCCAGCATCGTTAATCCTATCTTTATTTTAAACTTTGATATATTTTTCATCATGGATATTTTGCATTAATTTTGATTTAAAATTGTATTATAATATTATTTATCCTGTTTACTGATATTTTGGTATCTGATTACATTTTGTGCCGAAGTAAATTCTTACTGTTTTCACTTTAGTCCTTATCTTAGAAGACTCAACACCTAGAGGGCAGAGTAGGGTCACAAAGAAATGCGGCCCTGCTTCAATCTTTATAAACCTGATAGTTAGAAATGTACTCTTCAGTTTCAGTAGCAAAGACATTTTCCTTTATTATCAAGCCACTATGAGGTGAGATTTTCTGTTTCTTATAATTTAAAGTGTT